>NW_008352479.1:511648-544981 GCF_000622305.1 Nannospalax galili | reverse complement strand
CTCCACTCTCCCTTACTCTGGGCTCTCAGCACGGATCCATTGAGTTGGTGAGGTCTGAGAGCCCGAGCTTAAGCCCGAATAAACCATAAACCTTTGCTTTTGCATTTTGGTGTGTTGGGTCCTCGGTGGTCTTTTTGGGGTCCAGTGGATGAGGTACAACAATCAACACAGTGAGTCACATAGAAAGTTAGCCATGATCAGTCTGGTAAGGGCAGAAAGCTGTAGAAGGTGAGACTGCAGAGAAAAAAGGCCTCCAGTAGGGAACTGCAAGTTGGGGGAGGGGAAGGGGAAGAGAGGGAGAGGGGGAGATGGGGGAGGAGGGAGAAAGCCTGAGGAGGGGAAGGAGGAAAGGAGAGGGAAGGGGAGGGAAGCGGGGAGAGAAGAGATGGGGGAGGGGGAAGAGGGAGGGAAAAAGAGGGGAGGAGGGAAAGAGAATGGGGGGAGGGGGAAGAGATGGGGAGGGGAGGGAAGGGAATAAAGTTGGACAGATGGAGACTGAAATGTCCATGGGAGACTTTGAAAAGACAAAACATTCCTGAAAGTCTTCAAAGACACATATGCTTAGAAAACAACTCAAAGGGCCCTAAGTCCTCACTTCTAGATGAACCTTTGGACACTGAACAAACAGGAAGTAAAGGTTAAGACAACAGGGGAAACCTCCCACCAGGCTACTGAAAGGCCTTTCTAACACAAACACAGAGCCTCTTTGGCAGAGGCTAGGGTTCAAGGCATTAAAGAAATCTGTGCATTCAACTAACCAGTAAGCTAACCAAGCAGCCTTCAGAAGCTGCCTTCAGCGGCCACACATGACAGAAGATACAGACTGAGAATTCGTACAGAAAAGCCCTTAACCAGACACATAGAAACAAGCAAGCTCAGTGTGAGGAGGCAGACACCTGATTCACAGAGCTACCACATGGTGTTACTTAAAATAGTCGTCAGAAATAATCATGAGACATAAAAGGAACCTATTGGAACCAAATAGTCAATAGGAACCTTCCCTGGGGGAACCCACAGATTGGCTTTACGTGACAAATCTATAGATTAACTGTTGTAAACACAGTCAAAGAACTAAAGGAAAGCCTATCTAAAGAGTTAAAGGAAATAACAATATTAGTGTCTCACCAGATATCAGAGAGACAGAAACCATGACAAACCACATGGAAAACAGTGGCTGGAACAAAGAAAAAGGCACTGGAGGAGCTCAACAGCATATCTGAAATGGCAGAGAAAAGGTTTGGATAACTAGAAGTTAAAGCAGTTGAGGATATGGAGTCTGAGATAAGAAAAAGAAGGCAGCTTCTGAGAGGAGCAGAGCACCTGGAGCACCTGCTGTGTTTCTAATGGGATTCCTAGGAGAGCAGGAGTGATAAAAAGGAAACTGAATAAACAGTAGTGAAAAACTTCTTAATTGTCAGGGAAAGCATTGAGCTCCAGGTCCGAAAAGCTCAAGGAACTCCAGGGAAGATAAACTCAAAGAAATCCACACAAACACATGTGAATGAAAGTTCAAGAAAAAACCTGCATCTACAAACTGAACATTCTACAAGGCTGATCAACGGACTGTGAAGAGTTTGGAATGTTGCAGGTCCAGAGCCTCATTACAACCTGTCTTGGGCTATCTTTCCTTGTTCAGCTCTGTGTCCGACCTAACAGTTAGACCTATAACTAACAGATGAAAAATATTTGGAAGTCAGGCATGGTGACACATGCTCTTAATCCCAGTACTGGGGAGGCAGAGGCATGTGAATCTCTGTGAGTTGGAGGCCTGGTCTACATAGTAAGTTCCAGGACAGCTGGGGCTACAGGGAGACCCTGCCTAAAAGTAAAAAATAAAAATAAACTTAACAAAACCCTAGCTTCCATCAATCAAAAGGCTGAATGTCATCATATAGTATCTGAGGCCTAAGGTTGAGATTTCTCCCTTGCTGTAACTACATACTTAACGTTTCCACCAATGTATTTGAAAAGTGCCTTGATTTATGACTTTCTTTGTTGTTACTATAAAGTTTCGTGAAACTTCTTCCATGTTGGAATGTGGAATTTGGCGTGTCCTAGTTTGTTCTTCATTGCTGTGACAAAATACTCTGACCAATACCAACTTGGTGAGGAAAGGGTTTATTTAACTTACATCTCCCAGGTCGCAGTTCATCAGAGAGCCCAAGGTAGGAACTCAGGGCAGGAACCTGGAGGCAGGAGCTGGAGCACAGGCCATGGAGGAACGCTGCTTACGGGCTTGCTCCCCTGGCCCCTGCTCAGCCTGCTTTCTTATGCAACACAAGCCCACCTGCCCAGGGGTGGCACCACCCACAGTGGGCTGGGCCCTCCCACATCACTCATCAAGAAGATGCCCCTCAGACATGGCCACAGGCCAGTCCAATAGAGGCAATTCCCCAATTGAGGATCCTTCAACCCAGGTGTGTCAAGTTGGCATTAAAGCTACCCAGCACATGGGGTAACCTGAATCTATGTCCCCAGGCCATAGTCACTCATATTTGGCTCCAGAATAAACTATCTTTTATCCCCTTTTGTACTGTATATTGCTTTTGTATTAACATACATCAGAGCCAAACTGTCAAGAAAATAAAGATAAAAAATAGACTCTTGGAGGCTGGAGAGATGGCTCAGTGGTTAAGAGCACTGGCTGCTCTTGCAGAGGACCCAGGTTCAGTTCCTAGCACCTACGTGGCAGCTAACAACCATCCGTAACTCCAATTTCAGGGGATCTGATGCCCTCTTCTGACCTCTACTGGCATTGTATGACATGGGTGCATTTAGATACATGCAGGCAGTACACTCATACACACAAAATTAAAATAATAAATAAAAAAGAGACTTTTGAAAGTAACAATAGAAAAGTTAGCTTGTTTTCCTGTTGCTGTGATAAAATCATCCAACAACAGCAACAGAAGGAAGGGAGGGAAGGAGGGAGGGAGAGGGGAGGGAGAGAGGGAGGGAGGGAGGGTTTATTTGGGCTCACAGTTTGAGGTACAGTCCATCATGGTGGGGAAATTATGGCTACAAGATTTTGAGGCAATTGGTCACGTTGTATCCACAGTCAGGAAGCAGAGAGAGATGAATGCTGGTGCTCAGCTCACTATCTCTTTTTATTCAGTCTAGGACTAGGCCCATGAAATGATGCTGCCCACATTTAGGGTGAGTCTTCTTATTTCAACTAACATAATCAAGAAAATCCCTCATAGACATGCCCACAGCCAATCTAATCTAAACAATCCATCTCAGATATCCCTGGTGGTTCCATTCCTAGGTAATCCTAGTTCCGGTCAAGTTGATAATCTCTATAAACCATCAACCAATGTAGACAGCATACTAACATAACAATGGACAAATACCACATTTCTTGATACAAAAAGCATTTGACAAAAATCATTGAATTTTTAGGATAACAATACTCTCAACTTAATATGTCTACTTATAAAATTTTAAAAAAATACAGGGCTGGAGAAAAGGCCTAGTGATTAAGAGCACATTCTGCTTTTTCAGAGAATTCCCAGCAATTTCCACCACCCACATTGGGCAGCTCACAACTCCCTATAGCTCCACCTCCAGGAACCCAACGTCCTCTTCTGGCTTCTGGCCACTGCACTCATATGCACAAGCAAATGCACATCCTACTTTATGCTTACAACAACGTAACTGTAATAATAATCATAAAAGTTGCCAACTACTTCTCTGTTTATAATTTACACTGTTCTATGTTATATAGCTAATAACATAAATGTAGTTATTTTTTGTATGTTTATGTTTTAACTTTCAGATCAGAGTTGGAGATGACTCACATTGTCACAATATTAAAAATTCCTGTGGTCTTCTTTCACTCTTTTTCATTCTTTTTCCTCCTCTGACTAGATAATTTAAGGCTTTCTCTTCAAAGTCACTGAGTTTGTCACTTAGCCAAGTCTGCTGTTGAAGCCTTCTGTTTCTTTTTTTTTAAAAAAACCTTTGTGCATGTGGTGTGTGTATATGTGTGTGTGTGTGTGTGTGTGTGTATACACAAAGTATATATGTGCCATGGTGTACGTGTGGCCATCACAGGACAACCTTGGGGACTGGGTCTTGCCTTCCACCTTGTTTTAAACAAGATCTCATTTCTTGTCACTATATATGCCAGGCTAGCTGGTCCGGAGGGTCTCCTGTCTCTGCCTCCCATCTCACTGTAGGAGCACTGGGATCACAGACATGTACTACTGCATCAGGCTTTTACACGAGTTCCTGGAACTCAAACTCAGTCCTTGTGCTTGTATAGCAAGAATTTTACCACTGAGCCATTGCTCCAGCCCCTCAATGACCCTTTCTGCAAGCTCAGTTATTAGAGATTTTAAGTTCCCTCTGGTGGTGTCACGTTTCCTTGATTCCTCATGGTCCCCATGTGCTTGCATTGAAGTCTGGGAACTGAGGAAGCAATCACCTCTTACAGTATTTACAGACTTGCTTGGCTAGATGAAGAACTGAACCATTTAGTCCAGCCTGGGGCTCTTAATGGGCCAGATGGTAGTGTCTGCAGACATGTAGGACTAAGATGCCAGGTATCTAGTTGGAAAGGGCTACTATCTGTGCTCTGAGGTCAAGGAGAATGCCGGATGGACTTGGTGACTGGGTGGCCCTGCTGGCTAGGCTCCATAAGAGCTACAAAATGGGCTCTGCACTGGTTCCATCAGACAGGACTCTAGGCTGTGCTCCCCAGCTGGGTGGTTCTCACTGGCTGGACTATAATCTTGATGCAGGCTTGGCTATGTGATCATCCTGGATTTCTAGCTAGACTGTAATGGGGAGGACATTGTGGCAGGGCAAGATCACTGGTCATCTTCTCTACCTGAGAAAAACCACTCAATGAACTGTGAAGTCCACCAGGTCTGCTCCTACTTCCCAGAGCAAGTCTGTTTCTGGCTGTGTCCACAAGTAAGACTACTGGCTGGGCTCCACCCTCAAGCAGGGATGCTGATTGTGCTAGGTGGCTACTTTTGTTAACAGCTGCTCAATCATCAAGGTTTTGTGCAACATGTGATTCATAGTAGGTACCATGTGGTTGATTCTCAGATGAATGAGTGAATAAACATATCACACCAGCTACAGCGGCCCTTTAGCCCCCAAATGGCTGCCTTTACCCCCCACCATCTGCAGACCCACATTCCACCAGTACCAGAAGGGACCTGACCCAGCTTCAAACCTAATTGTGCAGAGAACACGTTGCTTCCTACAGTCTGGATGCCATCAGCCCAAGATGACCAGGTAAAGCTCCTACAGTCCCATGACTTCCATCTGCTCATTTTCCTAAACTCCATGGAGGCTCTCAGCTCCTGATACTTTGGGTCAAATTTCCCATCAGACACTACGGGTTCACTCCTGACAAATGAGAGCATATTTCTTCATCGCCCATATTGTAAGATGTGAGAGTGTTTTATGTTTTAGATCCTAACAGAACCCTCTTCAGAAGTGAGGTGCAGGTGGTGGGACCACTTCCATGGTCTCTGCTGTCCCTATTCAGTGGCAACAGATCCTGTAAAATTGCTTGTATAGCATTAAACACACACCTCCCTGCACCCCAGAACTCTGAGCATAAAGTTGCTAGATTTAGCCAGAGTGGGGAGGGTGGGGCAGGGAAGCAGGAACTGTGGTTTCCTTAAGTGAGAACTATGGTCTAAACCACTGGTTCTCAACCAAGAACTATAGAACCTCCTAGGGACATTCACAATGCCTGGAGAAACATCTAGATGTCACAGTTGAAGATAGAATACTGGAACCTAGTTAAGTAGAGGCCAGGGGAGGAAAGGGAAAGTTCAGCGTCCTATACTACACAGGACCACCCATAACAGTTACTTATTGTTGTGACAAAAAACAACTTTAAGAAGGATTTGTTTAGGCTCATGGTTTGAGGGTACAGTTGATTATGGAAGGAAAGTCAGGGTGGCAGGAGCACAAAGCAGTTGGTCACATTAAATCCACAGTCAGTGTCCCAGTTAGTTGTCACTGTCAACTTGGCTCAGCCTAGAGTCATCAACGATGAAAGCCTCAGCTGAGGAACTGCCTAGATCAGACTGGCCTATGGACATGTCTGCAAGGGGTTGTCTTAATTGTTAATTGCTATAGGAAGATATAGTTCCTTGTGGGCAGCACCATTCCCTAGGCCAGTGGCCCTGGGCTGTATATGAAACCTAGCTAAGCCTGGGAGTGAGCAAGCAAGCAGTGTTCCTCCATGGTTTCTGCTTCAGGTTCTTGCTTGAGTTCCTGCCCTGACTTCCTTCAGTGATGGACTGTGACCTATAAACATAAACCAAATGAACCCTTTCCTCACCTGGGCTGGTTTTTGTCAGTGTGTTTTATCGTGGCAACAGAAAGAAAACTAGACCAGTCAGGAAGCAGAGGGAGACTGCTGCTGCTGCTCAGATACCTTGGTCCTTTTAATGCAATTCAGGACCCCAGCCTAGCAAGGGTGGGTCTTCCCACCTTAATTAACCCAATCTAGAAAATCCCTCACAGACATGCCCAGAGTTTGTTTCCTAGATCATTCTAGATCCTGTCAAGTTGACAATTGATATTAACCACCCAGTCCCTCACAATGATGTGTTATTCACTCCAAGTGTCAATAGTGCCAATTCTGAGACTGCAGTCTTAACAGGAGTGCATGCTTATAAAGCCCGAGGGACTCACTGCATCCCCCAGCTCTCTAAGCCATGCCCAGAGTTCAAGTGCAGAGATTAAGATCAATGTGGAGACTGGATTCTGAAGACACACATGCATACATATGTCATCCATTACTGGCAAAAAAATGACCTTGTTTATAATAAATCTTGAATCATTTTTCAGGCTTTATCTGTAATTTCTGGTTCTAGAGAGTTAGAAAAAAATCCCAAACTCTGGATTAGAGCATAGTATATAACTGTGCTATTAGATGTTAGAGAGATATCTACAATCCCCTGCTTTTTCCCCCCCAATACTCCAGACACAGTGAAGTCCTCTGGAACCTCTTAATTTTTTCCTGTCTGCTTCCTGTCCTTGAGATGTTGAACCTCTGCACAGAAAACCACTAATGAACACTCAGTAAAAGTCCACAGCTCTTCAGCCTGCCAAAAAAAAATGTCCCTTTCAGTGGCAACTGGATAATGAAGCTCTTTGCTCCCTCTACCATAGAAACGTCTGGTCCACTTCTTCTGTCTGTAATAAAAATGCATCAGTAGAGGAGCTGCTACCTGGCTATATTTAGAATGAGACCACATAATTAATTAGGCTAGAGAACAAAACATCATGCAAAAAATGCAGTAAAACCTCACTAATTTGCACCTCACCAACTCTGAATTTGTCATCAAACACAGTAGACTAAAATCTACAATCCTATTTGTTCCCTAGATAGAAGAAATAACGGAACTAATTGCAAACAAGAAAAGAATATTTACCTTCAAGAAGAAACAAATGACTAGATTAGAAGTATCAATGTAGATGTATACACACAAACTACCAAAAGACAAAGCTTTCAGAGCCTGGGTTATTACATGAGAACTTCAGCACGTTCTTATAGTCACGGAGCTTAAGACTTAGTCCCAGGAACCCTGTGAGTCCTGTCCCTGCCATACTTTAACTTTTAGAATAGAATCCAGGATAGATGGAAATAAAGGACCATTAAACAGCCCCAAAGAATGGGCTGGTATCATGAGGATACACACACTGGCCCACAGAGTCCACAGGAAGAAGGCATTGGACAGAAAAGCTTAAAAGACAAGGTTTCTAGGCAAGGACTGTCATTCCTGTACCACAGAGGCTAGAGCCACACACAGGGCTTCTGGGAGAGGCAGGTGGATTCCTACATTAGCTTGCCACTGTACTTCGGGCTCTTTGTTTTCTTCTCGCTTATCTCTTTGTTATGCAACACAAAATATAGTGATTTTAGGGGCTGGAGAGACAGCTCAGCAGTTAAGAGTGTTGGCTGGTCTTGCAGAGGACCTGGGTTTGGTTTCCAGTACCTTCATAGCAGCTAATAACAGCCTGTAACTCCAATTCCGGGAGATCCCTTTAAGGCCTCTTCTGGCTTTCGTAGGTACCAGGCACAGAGGCGGTGCACATACATTCACACATACATGCAGGCAAAATGCTCTTATACATTAAAAATAAATCTTTAATATATTTGCATAGATAGATAGAAGGAAAGAGAGAAGTTTTTATAGCACAGTATTTAAGCATCATAAGCTTGCTTGCATGGTAATATTTCGGGTATGGGATATCAAGGAAAAGATTGAACATCACCCAAGGACTTTGCATCATCTTCTGCAGAAAGGGTAAGTGAGTTTCCAGTTAGATGAAAGGAGTATTAACATGCTCTAGATAGATGAAAGGAGTATTAACATGTCTTTATTTGGACATTAAGTATGTTTTAAAAGAGATGCATATGTGTGCCAAGGGTGGACTTGTATCCTCTAATTGTACTTGTTAACTTAGAAGGTAGTTTAGGATGAGGGTAACATTTGACTTGCTGAAAAGAAGTCTGGCCTCTCTGAGTCAGAGAGAAAGCAGTTCTGGGCGTCATCTTCCCTGTCTGCTCTCGAGGCCTCACACTGCTGGCCTTCAGACTGGAACTGAACACTAGCTCTCTAGAGTCTCCTGCCTGACAACCCACACTATAAGCTTTGGACTCACCAGTCTCCATAACCATGTGGGCCAATCCCTAGTAATGAATCTCTCTTTTTATGAAGAAAAGATTTTATTTTTAATGGCATGCGTGTGTGTGTGTGTGTGTGTGTGTGTGTGTGTCTGTGTCTGTGTCTATGTCTGGGGGTGGGGGCGGGTATGTGCATGTGAGTGCAGCGCTAGAGGAAGCCAGAAGAGGGCACTAGATCCTTTGGCGCTAGAGTTCCAGGCAGTAGAGCTGCTAAGTGTGGATGCTGGGAACCGAACTCAGGTCTAGAAGAGCTGCAAGTGCTCTTGACCACTGAGCCAACTCTGCAGCCCCTAAATCTCCTTATAAGTATACATCCTAGCAATTCTGAAATACTAACCTAAAATGAATTAGAGGAAAGAACTCAGGAGTCAGCAGGAAATGCAAAGAGGAAGGAGAATGGTCATCTGAGCCTGATGACGGAGTTTTTATTGTGTTGTGATGAGGTAGTGGGCTAGAATAAGGTGAAGGGCAAAGAGGACATCTATACTGCTGGCAGACCCAGCAGGAAATGGGAGGAAGGACAGTAACAGTGCCTGCTTGGGAGGGAGATGGGAAGGAAGTAAAAATCTCCACAGGGAGGCTGCTGGTGACTGGACATCGCAGAACCCACAGCCAATGAGGAGAGGGCAGGGCAGAGGAGGAAGGTAGAGACAAATAAAGATTGTTCCTGAGGACCCTGAAGCAGAGGATTTGTGAACTAACATGACTAGGATGGGAGTGAAGGGTGAAGCTTTTCCAAGAGCAGGCAGAGTTCTGGGAACCACCCTATAACTCCTGCTAAGCACTGTGGGAACCCTTTAACTTCTGCACTATTTATGACCCATGTCATTTTAGATGTTTCAAAATAAAATTTTCAAAATACCCACACCCTTTCATTTTTTAGCCCATTCTTCAGAAGGCACAGGACTATGTATTTGATCTGCATGTTGTAGGGTCATTCCATGACTGCAAGAGAATTTTTCCTCATTTCATGAAATTAAATGATTTAAATCTAGAGCAAAATTGCTCTATGCAACTTTTTTTTTTGAGACAGGGTCTCCCTGTAGCCCCAGTTGGCCTGGAATCAATGTAGACCAGGCTGACCTTGATCTCACAGATATCTGCCTACCTCTGCCTCCTGAGTGCTGGAATTAAAAGCATGCACCACCACATCTGGCACTTTAGGCAAGTTTTAGTCTGTCATCCAAGCTCAAGTGCTCTGTGTGTGTGTGTGTGTGTGTGTGTGTGTGTGTGTGTATGCCTATGTCTCTGTGTATGTCCCTGTATGTATCTTTGTGCATGTATTGTATGTCTGTGTGTGTCTGAGTATCTGTGCATATGAGGGGGTTCTGTGTAATGGACCTTGAGTCACAAGGCACCTGTTCTCAGGGATAGCTGGTGGAAGTCTGGCTAGAACAGCATTTCAAAGCTCAAAAGAAAGGCCAGTGACAGTTACCCCAGGCCGGAAGTCCCTCCAGCCTCTGCCCCCACTGAACTTCTTGTGCACTGATGACATTTATGTGTGGAGAAGAGTCTGTTAAAAATAACTCTTACAAAATTTCACCAAGTCCTGCCTAAGTGCCGTTACTAAGACCGTGCCACCTATTCTGTGCCAAGTAAGATCAATTACAAATAAAGTGCCTAAAATTCAATATAAAACCTTGAACCCCAGAGATGCATTCGATGCATAAATAGAAAAGAAAATGGCTCCAATTATATTCCTCAAGCTAAAGGAAGACAGAAAAGTAGACCGTAGTTGTGAGGGAAAAAAATGACCTCTAGAGAAGCAAACTCAGTATTTTCCAAGATATGCTTTTTTAAAGTTAAAACTCTAAACCAGCTGTCGTGGTACATCAGGACCAGCACCTGGGTTCATGGCAAACAGTCACCTCAAACCAGCCCCACAGCAGCTCACCTGGACATCTTCAGTCACACCACCAGCGTTAGTCTAGAGCAGATGGGATGACCTGAACTGAGACACACCCAGAAGAATAGACCTCCATCTATCTATGGGCAACAGTCAGCAGTAGGGCAGGATGGGAAAGAACAGGTTTGGAAGGTCAGCACTAGAGGGGTTGGGGTACAAAGATAGGCCTTTGAGAGAAAGCACAACCCAACAACCTTTGAATCCATGCAGATAACCTCAGGCATGCCCATTGTAGATGAGGTTCCCAGTTCTCCAATACACAAGGTGGAAAAGTGGAGGTTGGCCAGCCACCTCCTCTACACTCTCAGTGAGCCCTTCTGGAAAATGGGGATGCAAGTGGAAGGGTCCAAGATCTGGGCTCCACAGGCCAGCATGGTGATACCTGGGTCCAATCTCATGGACTTCCCCCTCCAGGGCTCATTGGCCTACCATTGCCACTGAAGGCCTGTCTATCCAAGGATACTGCAGGAGGAGGGGGAAGTAGTCACATGGTGGGAGAACTATTACATTGCAGTCATAGGGAGACAGTGATTTCTCCCTAAAGGGGATCAGAGAACAGACATGTAGATTTTCTCTCTCTGCCTGTATGGCACCTGCTTGAACCATATTGGATTTATTGTAATAGTTTTCCCTTGCCATATTGCAAATAAGGTTCTCTTGCCTGTCTCTCTCTGTCTCTCTGTCTCTCTGTCTCTCTCTCTCTCTCTCTCTCTCTCTCTCTCTCTCTCTGCATACAGGTGTACATGCAGGTATGTTTAGAGGCCACAGGCAAACCTCAGGTGTCTGGTGTCTAAGCTCAGGTGGTATCCACCTTTGTTTTTGTTTTTTTTTATTATTTTTATTTTGTGTGTATGAGTGTATTACCTGCATGTATGTAAGTGCACCCATGTTGTGTAATGCCCAAGGAGGTCAGAAGAGGACACTGGAAACCCTGGAACTGGAGTTACGGAGAGTTGATAAGCTGCCATGTGGGTGCTGGGAGTTGAACCCAGGTCCTTTGTAAGAGCAGCCAGTGCTCTTAACTGTTGAGCCATCTCTCCAGCTCCCCCCCCAACCTTTGTTTTTAAGATTTATTTTATTTTTATTTATATATCTGTGTGTGTGGACATGTATGCGAGTAACCTTGGAGGCCAAAAGGGATATTGGATCCCCTAGAGCTGAAGTTACAGGCTGTTGTAAGGCACCCAATGTAAGTGTTGGGAACTGAACCCAGATCCTCTGCAAGAGCAGCAAGTGCTCTTAACCACTGAGCCAGCTCTCCAGCCCTCTCCAATTTTTGAGAGATGGTCTCTCACCTACCTAGAGCTCACCAAGTAGACTGATCAGTGAGCCCAGAGATCTGCCTGGCTCTGCCTCTCCAGGGCTGGAATTACAAGGATTCCACCACTACTACATCCAGAATTTTTGTATTTAGGCTCTGAGGACTGAACTCAGGTCCCTGGACCTGCAAGGCAAGCATTTTATTAATGCAGCCATTTCTCTATCCCGAAGGTATTCATTTTACAACCAAAAAAAGTTTGGTCTTAGAATTCAGTCATTTCCCCCAGTGAACTGTATTAGTTGGTGAATTGGTAGAATGGCCTACCCATAACTTTTGATTCACTGGTTTTCAACCTCTGTGACCCCATCTCTTTTTAGGCTTTAGTGTCTCCAGTAACCACAAAGCCTCAGTGCAATAAAGAACCTTTTCACAGAACTTGAAATGTTTTGAGCCTCTATTCGTAAAAGACAGAACTAGGGCACTTTCTTCCTCCCTCATTCTCTCCTTCCTTCCTGCCTTCCTTCCTTCCTTCCTTCCTTCCTGAATCCTTAATATAGTTGAAGTGAAATAAATGTTGGCACTAGATTAAGTTGCACTTTCAAGCTGAAGATAGATTTCCAATATAAGAGCTTACTGTAAACATTTTGCTCAGCCAGGACTTTCAAACCATGGTCACATTCAAATATATATAATATCATTATAAAGAGATTTGGTCCTAGATAATATCCTATTAGCTAGGTAAAAAGAGGAGTGCAAAACTTCTCTAGGCAAAAGAAAAAGAAATCTTTAATTCAGGGGCATGGCAGGAGGGAAAATGTTTAATGAACTTTAACATTACTAGCCTGATTCACTGTGGTCTTCACAAACTCAGCTATTCTTTGGTGATGTATCTTCCATCTGCAGGAGGTTTGAAGACATGTCCTTTAATTAAAGCGTGGCACTTCAAGGATAATCAAAATGCATTGCAGAATTCTATAGACAAGACTACAGAACACTTATGCGTCACCTAACCAGCGCAGATGCACCTGTAAGTGGTCCAGCAATCTGAGGGGCCTGGGAAGGTGGTTTTGTACTGAGTAATGTCCATCGGGTTTTATTCAAGTTTTCTTCATGTTGTGTTTCAAAATCCAAAGGTCACACTGTATAGCATGATAAAAGTAAGGTGGCCTGAAGAATCTGCCACAGATTACTGACTCCAAATTTACCCAGTGCTTAAATAACCACTTGTGCCTAGAGCCATGCCTGACAAAAGGGAACCATGAGTTCTTCACAGACAGTGGTGGGAGGTGACTCCAGCAATGCTCACCTCCATCGGGCCCGGCTAGGTCACCTTTCCTAGCCCAGATCTCTCTTTTGGGTCTCAATTATGAATCCAATTGGCAAAGAGTTAACAATAACCTCCACTCCAAGAATGTTCCATACCGGAACTGCCAACAGCCCCCTGCCTCTTCCCTCCTGTCAAGTTTCTTCTTTTAGAGTTTCTGTGAAGGTCTCAGTAACCCCTAAAATAACCCCATGTAAGAAAACTTGAAAGATGTGACATGCTGTCAAGGCAGACTGATCACCCTGATGTCCCCAAACGTAAGCTCAGCTAACACTCAGACTAGTTTAACTATCACGACCCCCCATCACAGTCTTTGTAGATGCTGCTGTCTGATTCCATACAACAGTATGCAGCCTTCTTCACTCATCATCTCATCTCAGGGACATGGTCCACACTGGAATGGCCACTAGGAAGCATCACTCCTAGTGACTGCATCACTCTTTATCTAACATGATTATGTGTAGACTCACCCTGAGAGCTGTACATTTGGGTTGAGTCCACTTTTGTGTTAGTTTACAGAGTACTAAGAAAACACCACTGAGCACAAAGTGAATTCTATATTCAGGATTTATTTTCCCTTACACTAGATTCACAGAAGTAAAGTATGTAGGTCTAAGGTCAAGAATGTGAAGGCTCCTGAGACATTTTCAGGCATCTATCTGCAAGGGAACAGGTAGAAAGTGAATTCACCTGACTTGGCAAAACCGAGACCAACAATGGCATTCTGACTGCCAAACCTCTTGTTTGTAATTACGGGCTCTATTTACTGCTTTACCCTAAAATTAGTTACCTGTTTCCAAGTTGTTTCCCAATGATTTTATAAATTCTTACAAAACAAAACTTGGTTTTACTGCTAACTAGATTTTCAGTTAACTCTTGATTGAGACATCAGTATTTTGAGCTCCAGTTTCCCCAGGCTATAGGCTGATAGGGTTTTCTTCAAGTTCCCCTAGTCTGGGGTTCAGCTGACACTAGGTGTTAAGCACTGATTGCCTGTCCTCTTGGGTTCTGAAAGCTTATTTCTGAGACCCACTTTGGACAGCTCATCTAAAAGGACAAAATGACCAGGGTTTGGCTTCTGTGTCTGATTGGCAATCAAAGCATCTGGTTTCCAATAGGAATGAAGAAAACTCTGACCACACCCATTTCCACCTGAACAGCTCCCTGCTGACTGTGGAGATGAGATGCTTGAAGGAAATGAAAGTCTGCTGGCTACAGCCATGTTCTAGGTTATAACTAAAGGCTCCTTTCCATTGAGGAAGGAGATACTGAAATGATATCCAAAAGATAAACAAATGCAATAGCCATGCACCCATGCTTTGGAGAATGAACACAGAGTAAGGGCGTGGAGTGTAAAAAGGAACAGCAAGAGACCACCTCTCAGATCTGCTCGCTTGTCCATATTTCCATATCTCTCCAACTAAGAAATTTATAGAAACAAGAGTCAGGGGGCTGGAGAGATGGCCCAGCAGTTAAGAACACTGCTCGTTCTTACAGAAGACCCAAGTTCGAATCCCAGCACTCACATGGCAGCTAACAACTGTCCGTAACTCCAGTTCCAGGTGATCTGACAGCCTCTTCTGTCCTCTGCAGGCATTGCACGACATGGGTGCACTTATCTATATGCAGGCAATACATGCATACACATAAAATAAAAATAATAAAAATATTTTTAAAAAAGAAACAAGAGTCATACAGATTTTTTTTCATCTGATCAAGAGAATGTCAAATGCTACGCAAATCCATTCTAACTTCTTCCTTTAACTCACTTGTGAATATTTAAGCTTAAAGTTACCTTTTCTTCACATACATAAGAGACTCAGATCTTACAAACACAATCCTACAGTCCTACAGGATAGTCCCACCAGCACTAACTAATACAGCAGCTTCCAGCCATAGGTGGTGATGAGTGCATGAAATACAGAGAATGCAGCTGACTTTTAAAACAGTTATTAGATTTTTGAGATTTTCATATAATATATTTTGATGATATTTAGATCCCCTACCTGCAACTCCCCTTACTACCCCTTACCCAACTTAATTCTCATTCTCTCCTCTCCCTCTCTCTCTCCCTCCCTCCCTCCCTCCCTCCTATATGTGTGTGTATACATATACACATATACATACCTCAAAGCCTACAGAATCTAATTTGCGCCCCAAATGTCCTTCAATGTGGGTCTATCCGGTGGAGCCTGGTTAATCTACTAAGAGTCACATCCTTGGAAGAGTTGAAATAGACTGACTCCCCCCTCCCAATGGTTGCTAATAGTCCCTCAGGCAGGGTTGGGGTTTCTTACCCACTTCCCTATGTCTATGCTGGGATTTTGTCTGGTTTGAGCTTGCATGTCACCATTGCTGTGATGAACTGGATTTTTAATTGAACTATAATTAATTTCAAATTTAAATATACTCAATTCAACTATTAGGAAACTTTTAAATAGATTTTAATAACTCTGGTATATAGATATACTTTTTCTACATCATGAAGTAGGGATACAAATCAAGTCATTCTAATGGAAATTTAGCATTTAAATTGAAATGTGCTCTGCTTGGAAAATACACACTAGATTTCAAATGTCAGCATGGAGCAAGGAAAGAAAACAGCATCTACTTTCAAAGTTTCAAAAATAAATGAATGCATTATTTTACAAAAAAAAATAATTTTTGTATTTATTGAGACCTAAGAAACTAAGGTTAAAAGAAATATAACAGTTTCGGGGAGAAAAATCAGAAATTAAGAGTTCAGCTTTTAAAACATTGTTTTGGAGGTGCTTACTGCATATCCAGAGATGTTTAGTAATTCAAAGAGTCTAAGACAGAAGTGGGGCTGATGAGATGGCTCATCGCACAAAGGCACTTGCCACCAAGCTTGATGACCTGAATTCAATTCCCAAGATCCACAAGGTAGAGAGAACTGACTCCAACAGGTTGTCCTCTGCCTTCCATATACCATGGCATGTGGACACACACACACACACATACACACACACACACACACACAGAATAAATAAGTAAATAAAAATATAAATGTAAAAAATTAAGTTAAAAAAGAAAGAAATTGGAGCCAGAAACAGTGGTACACACCTATAGTCCCATCCAAGGTTAACCTAGGCTACATGAGATCTTGTAGGATTGAGAATCATTGACATAAATTGAAACATGATGAGGTCTGCAGGTGGAAACACAAATAGAAAGGTCAATAGACGCAGCATTAAACAAAGAAGTGAACTGTGAAAGAGAGGTTAAGGTCAGAGGTGATATAGGAAGATGTTCATATGTGTGTCAGAGTTCCAGGAAGAGATGGATGAAAAAAGGTGAGAAGCAATATTCTAAGAAGAAATAGCTGAGAAATATCTAGATTATTAATGAGACATCAGTCATCCTCACATCTAAGAAGCACAGTGAGCCCTGTGACAGAGTAAAGAATTAGCCATTGTAACATGCATCCTAGTGGAACACAGCAGCTGAGATACAAAGTTGCTAAATGAGCAAGAAAAGACAGATTACTATGAGAGAGAAGAGGGGGAAGAGAGAGAGGTGAGAGAGAAAAAGAAAGAGAGCACTCAGGATAATGTGCATGCCTTGCAGGCAAGAGAACCCGAGTTCCATCCCCAGAACCCACATAAAAATGCCAGGCATGGGGTAGCATGCATGTAATCCCAGCACTGGGGATGTATAGACAGGGCGATTCCTAGGGTCTCACTGGCCAGCCAGCCTACCCTAATTGGTGAGTTCCAGGCCAATGAGAGATTCTGTCTCAAAGGAGATTGAGAGCATTCCGATGATGACACCTGAGATTGTCTTTTGGCTACCACACATGTACATATACATGAACGTGCACCCACACACATGTACCTGTATCATATGAACGCATACACAAACATGCACTTTAAAACCCAGATTATGGGGATGGAGAGATGGCTCAGTGGTTAAGAGCACTGGATGCTCTTACAGAAGGCCTAGGTTCAAATCCCAACACCCACATGGTTGTTAACAACTGTCCATAACTCCAGTTCCAGGGGATCTGATGCCCTCTTCTGTCTTCAGGCATTGCATAACATGGGTACACTTACATGCATGCAGGCATAACACTAATACACATAAAATAAAAATAAATTAAAAAAACTTTAACCCAGATTATTTGCTAAATTCTCAAAATCTAATAGTGGGTGTTAGAAGAGAGTAGAATATTATCAATAAATTATAAACCATGAGAAAAACAGTAAGAAGTCTGATCTGTTCATGGAGTTTTTAAAGTTTGAGCTAAAACTTGAAACATTAACACACAAATTGACTAAGAGGGAGATCACACAGTTAAAGTTCTTGAATTGCTAAGGACAGAAAGGAATTTGGTTCAGTTTAGATGATTTAAGGCAAGTGTATATGCTAATGTTATTACATAATAAATGACAGAAAATAGAAAAAAGGAGTTTATAAAGCTTCTGAGTAAGAAAAGAGAAGAAATATAATGAGTGAGCTGGAGATGGGGAAAATCAACACAAAAGTAGCTACAGTTCCTAAGTACAATGGCTTCCCCATGCATGGTTTCATTTCTTATAGCAGCAATTACCTGTGGTCAGCCATGTTCTGAAAATGGAAAATTCCAGAAATGAACAATTCATAAGCTTCAAGCTCCACATCATTTTAAGTGGCATGATGAAGTCTCACACCATCCCAGTCTATCCCACTGGACTCCTTTGTCCAGAGTCTCCACAATGCCCATGAAGCACTTGGTAACTGTCTCAGTTCTCAAATCAACTGCTGTGCCGTGACCCTCACTGTACTTCTCAGTGGCCCAAAGCACAGGAGCAGGGGTGTGAAGAGGTACACGGGCAT
The DNA here is from genome assembly GCF_000622305.1 of Nannospalax galili. Classification (NCBI taxonomy): domain Eukaryota; kingdom Metazoa; phylum Chordata; class Mammalia; order Rodentia; family Spalacidae; genus Nannospalax; species Nannospalax galili. Next base: position 526,986 of record NW_008352479.1, on the reverse strand, counting down.
AAAACATGGAAGGACAGATTACCTCTGGTACGATGTAGGGACATTACAGGAGACAAGGCAGGGATGGAGGGACACAGTATGTACATGTGGATTGGTTACTTTTTCTCAATGCTGTGGTAAAGTATCTGATGAAATAAGAAAGGGTTGGTTCATTTTGGCTCACAGGTTGAGGGGATACAGTCCACCAGACAGGGAAGGCACAACAGCAGGAGTATGAGGCAGCTGGTCCCATTGCATCCACAGTCAGGAAACAGAGAGAGATGAATGCTAGTACTCACTTTGCTTTTTTTCTTTTTCAAATTTAGCCCTGGACTCCAGCCCCTGGGGTGATGCTGCCCACATTCAGAATGGGTCTTCCTGTCTCAGTCAAATCTTTCCCAAAACACTCTCACAGACACACCCAAAAGTGTGCCTAGATGATTCCAAATCTGGTAAGATTAAACCATCACAAGTCAACATCCAAACATATCACTTTGAACCACAGCATTCTATCCTGGTCCTCAAAGGTTCATGGCCATCTCATGGTACAAATTCATTTAGTTCACCTATAAGAGTCCAAAAGCCTTAACAATTCTAGCATTATTTCACATCCCAAAGTCTCTTCTTAGACTCAAGAACTCTTAACTATGATCCCTATAACAAAGCACAAGTTACACACTTCCATATTCAAGGGTACCTAGTAAATGCTCCCATTCAAAAAAGCTGGAATGGGAGCACAGCAGGGAAAGATCGAGCCAGGAGGCAAACACTTGCCCTACAGTTCCACGCCTGGCATCTGGAACCTCTGGGAGAGGGCAGAACTGGAAGGGTAGGGCTACCCGAGGCTGCTGGAGCCCAAATGATGCGACCATGAGTCTTAGCATTCATCTCTCTGGGTCCTGGCTGCAGATGTAATGAGATCAGCTGCCTCATGCCCACACCCTCCCCACCAGCATGAACTCTGCCCTCAAGCCATGACCCCAAATAATCCTGTCCTTCCTTAAACTGCTTCCTGTCAGGTATTTTGTCTCACCAATGAGAAAAGTAACTAATACAATAAGGTTTGGTGCTAAGGTTTCAAGCATCCACTGTGGGTGTTGGGATGTATCCTTACAGATGAGGGAGCTACTTCCTATAAGTGGAGCAACCAAAAGAGAAATAAGATGGTAAAGTAAATCCAAGTATATTAATAAGGCTACAAGTATACACAGCTGACATTTAAAGGTACAGGTTAGAAAACAAAACAATTTTATGCTTTATTTAAACCACCAAATTGTTTCACAAATGAAATAAAATATTCAGAGATGTTGGCAGTAAAAGTATGAGGAAAAGACGAAGCAGGAAAATTCTAAGCAAAAGAAATTAAGTTTTGCTTTATTATTAGAGAGTAAAAAGGCTCTTCTCAAATCAAACTAAAACACACTAAACACAGTGCTTTAAAACACAGAGTCAAGCTGAAAGAACACAAGATGAAATTGATAAATTCATCTCTCTATACTTCTGACAACTGATTAATCAAACTTTTAAAAAGTAAGAAAACCATAATATTTGCATAGCATAAATGAACCAGGATAAGCTGATGGACAGAGAGGAATCACTACAACCAATGACATTCTTTTCAAGATAACATGGAACTCTATTTTTTTTTAATGGCCATAAAACAAGTGTTAATTTTTAAGAAAGTAGAATCATGTTAGACTCATTCTCTGTGCATTAAAATAGAAAAAATAAGCTCTAGGCAAAAACTTCTAAGTCATAAGCCAAATAAAAAAATCATAACAAAAATTTTAAAAGCTCACATGTGAACAGAAACAAAAGCATTACATGTCAAAACTTGTGGATTGCTAAAGAAATGGTTAGAAATGTATAGTTCTAAATGTATGCACAGGGAAGAATCCCACCCAGTAGGCACGGGAGTCTTAAGAGGATCTCAGCAGCACTGGGCATCAGACTGCAAGACCTGCAGTCCTGAGAGAAGCTCCTGACAGCCATGGGACCACACAGCTAGAAAGCCAGGCCTCTGAAAGATCTGAATCAAGGATTCAGTTACAAGGGCCACTTTGATTATTCTAATAAGGTATAAAAGGAGATAATCCTCAGAGACATGGCTATGTATCAGTCTAGTAAGTCAAAATCCCTCATGATTACCAAAAAGGAAACAGAACAATGAAATCACAGTTATGTTACAGCAACTGCCCTGTCTCTGAGGCTGGAAGGACACAATGAGATGAGGCTGGGCACAGTAGTTCAAGACAGACTTTGGAGTTTGAGGCTGGAGCATGCACAGATTAGGCTATGTATTGATAACTTTTCTCATCGCTGTGACAAAATACTTGTCAAGAAGGAACCTAAGGAAGGAAGAGTTCGTTTTGGCTCACAGTTGTAGGGGACACAGTTCACAAGGGTGGAGAACTGCTGGTAACAGGAGCAGGAGGCAGTTGGCCACATTGTATCTGCAGTCAGGAATCAGGAAGTGATGAAAGCTTGTATTCAGTTCACTTTCTCCTTTTTGTTGAGTATAGAACCACGGGATGGTGCCACCCTCATTTAAGGTGGGTCTTCCTACCTCAATCCAATCTAGAAACTCCCTCACAGAATGCTCAGAGGTTTTTTTTCCATGATGATTCTAAATCTCATCCAGCTAACAATCGAGATTAACCATCACAGACTATCTTTGGAAAAGATGCTTAGATTAGTTTTCTTTTCCCCAGTGATGCCAACATAACTGCACTTCCAGCTTCCCATGATAGAAAACAACCCTGTGTCCTTTGAGATCGTCTCAGTCACACCAAAAGAAGAAACCTTACAGTAGCACATGGTTATCTGAACCAACAGGATCTAGGGCCAGAGGATTGTTTAAGGGCTCTGAAAAGCAGTCGGGGTAGATAAATCTCAAGGCCAAGGGCACCTCTGTCCTCCAGGTCCCTGCCCTTCTCTGAGCCTGCATACCCTGAGTACTGCTTTCCCAAGTGTCTGTTTGGTGAAACTGAATTCTCATCCCACAGCATGGCTTTGCATATCACAGCTATAGCTCAAATATCTGTCTCCTTACTAACAATACACTGTAAATCAAAGCCACAGGCTGACATTCCATAAGGTTTTTCTTACCCCAGTGGCTGATATATAAAGACATAGAAAAACTTCAACCTATAGTTACCTTTAAAAAAGTAATGTTTGAGTTAAAAATGCCAAAACAGGGGCTGGAGAGGTAGCTCACTTGGGAAAGTAGTTGCCACACAAGCATGAGAACCTGAGTTCAAGTCCCCAGCACCATGATAAAAGGGCCCTTGGTGGCATGTCTATAATCCCAGTGCTGGGAAGGTAGAGATAGGTGGCTCCCTGAAGCTCACTGTCAGCCAGCCTAGCTGAATCTGTGAGTTCCAGGCTCAGTGAGAAACTTTCTCAAAAGAACAAGGTAGAGAGTAACTGAAGAAAATATTCAACATCAATATCTAGTCTACACACACATTTGCATACACACATACACACATACATGCACAAAAATAAAGGCACACAGTTTCATAAAGCTCTCCTTATAAAAATGTAAAGAATCGGTTAAGTATAACCAGGTAAATATACATGGGATGTTTATAATTTATATTTTTATACAAATATTTATATGATGCAAGATTTTAACCAAATCAAAAACTTCTGAGTTTTCCAAATTAACTTTAAGTTGCTGACAAACACCCTAGTTAGGCTGTCAACTTGACACAGCCTAGAATCAGCTGAAAAAAGAGTCTCAATCGAGTAATTGTCTTTATCAGGTTAGTCTGTGGACATATCTCTGAGAAACTGTCTTAATTATCTTAATTGATACAGGAGAATCTGGCCCACTGTGCCTGGCACTATTCCCGGGACAGATGGTCTTGAGCTGTTAAGAAAGCTAGCTAAGCATGAGATTACAAGTGAGCCAGCAAGCAGTGTTCCTCCATGGCTTCTGCTTGAGTTCCTGCCCTGACTTCCCTCAATGATGGACTGTAAGCTGCAAGTGTAAGTCACATAAATCCTTTCCTCCCTTAAGTTGGTCAGAATGTTTTATCATAGCAACAGAATAGTAACTAGAACACATACATACACACAGACAGACATATGTACTTTGTCTTTTAATACCCTTCCTCTTCCCTATAATATTACACCTTTAATGAGACAGATACTGTCTGTCCACATGGATATAGGCATTAAATGAGTGAGCATAGCCAGCCTGGGGAGCAATTGGACACATTAATCATTTACATAAAGTAAGACTCTGCAGGTCCAGTCCTGGGCGGGTTTCCTCCAGAATGTCTTAAGTGTGTGTATGTGTGTGTGAAAACACTTAAAGAGTCATTTACTAGATACATCTACAGCTCCAAGCTTCTGAAGCTATCAGTCACGTAACTGCATGTGGAGATCATGAAAAAATCGACAACAGTAAAGGTTTCTGAACACCCAACAACCAAAATTTAATTCAAAGTCAAATGTGTCAGGGCTGGAGAGATTGCCTAGTGGTTAAGAGCACTGGCTGCTCTTGCAGAAGACTCAGGTTCAATTCCCAGGACTCGCATGGTGGCTAACAACCACCTGCAACTCCAGTTCCAGGGGATCTGATGCTCTCTTCTGGTCTCCACAGGCACTGAATGCATGTGGTGCACATGCATACATACATGCAAGCAAAACACTCATAGATATAAAATAAGAAATAAATAAATTTGGGGGCTGGAGCACTGGCTGTTCTTGCAGAGGACCTGGGTTTGGTACTTAGCATACACGTGGTAGCTAATAACAGTCCTAAATCCAGTTCCAGGGGATCAAACACCCTCTTCTGACCTCCATAGGCATTGCATGACACAGGTGCACTTACATACATACTCATATACATAAAATAAAAATAAATATTTTTTAAAAAGAAAGAAATTAAAAAACAAATATGTCCTGAATCTGACAATGATTACCCATGTTGCATCACATGAGTTTACTGAGGCCTTGGTTCTGAACACATCTACTGTCCATGCCATCATTCCTGCAATACCCCAAAACACTACTGAAAGCTCAGATTCCAAGCTACCGCATGTTATAAACTGCAATGTTTTTCCAAACATGGGGTTTTTCTGATTGTATAAAACATGATGGTTTAATCACAGAAAACAAAGATTTTAATATTTTCCTACTTCCATTCCTCAGGCTGTGAGCATCAAATTAGTATATCTTTGGATCGGATTGTATTAGAATGTTTGGTTCTAAAAATTGCCATTGTAGTTGCTGACTTGAGTTTCATTTTTAAAAATCATTTAATGAATTTGGCTTGGGATTAGGACAGAATTTCTAACAGTTCCTGAAATGGCCCTAAACACACTCCTGCCAGTTTATGCTGGTATTTTTATGCAAAGAATTCTCAGTACTGACAGTTATAAAATAACAATATTGATCAACTCTGAAAAACATTAAAAATATCCTAAGTCCTGCAGTACCAGATATTCAACCACAATTTACTTCTTTATGTAAAAGTAAACAAGCACCTCCATCTCATTAGTATGCACATTTTCTTGCATTTTAAAAAATGGTAAAATTATATGTAACAAAAGAATTGTTTTAGATCAAATTTCTTTATTATCAGTGATCTGATAGCTATTTTATACACCTATACACCCAGAGCTGCGTAAAAATTTGTCAGCTGAAGAGAACTTGTACAAGAGAGAACTTTAAGAAGCCCTGTCCTATGTAACAGACAAAAAGTACAGAAACAATCTAAAGTGCATCACAGTGGAATAGACTGATAAATAAGGATGCTCACATGGTGGAATAGTATTTAATAAACAATACGAACAATAAAATCAAATGATCCTCCTCTTAAGCACCCAAATGAAGCCAGGCGTGATGGCGCATGCCTGTAGTCTCAGGACAGCTGGGGCTACAGGGAGACCCTGCTTCAAAAAGACCAAAAAAAAAGAACCCAAATGGATAATCTAAGTTTCACAGTGCTGAGATAATGAGTGAGATAGGCACTCCCCACAGATGATGAAGTTAGTGATTTAGTGCTCAGAGACACAGATATACCTTCCTCCCTTAAGAGGCGAGTGAAGGAAACAAAAACTCTGGGAAAATCCTTCCTGGTGTCCAGTAAAGTGACGGTGCTGAAAAATGGTCATGCATACAGAATGCCAGGCCGGAGGGTCTGTCTCTCTCATTATTACCAACAGCAGAGAAATGTAGAGACTTCCTGAAGCGTTGTTTGGGAATAAATACCAAAAGGTTAAACAAATTCTGACAATGTAACTCAGTAAAATAAAGGACGCGCACAAAGATGAAGTCACAACCAAAGCTCTTCTGTGTCTAATTGTCTTTTTCTTTTTTTAGGGAGGGGGAAGGACAAGTTTATTTAATAAACCGCAAAGAGTGTATGTGGTAAGGCAATGGTGGCAGAGCTATCTGCCTCAAGTGGCACAAATGTCCTTTGCTTTGCTTTTGTCCGTCTGTCTGTCTGTCTTGAGACAAGATCTTGCTAGGCGGCCCTGGCTGGCCTGAACTCAGTGTGTAGAAAAAGCTGGCCTTGAACTTGCATTTTTCTTCCTGCCTCTGCCTTTGAAGCCCTGGATTGCAGGCATGAGCCACCATATCTAGCCTAATGTCATAAAGAAATGCTTTTATAGGATATATTATGGTATGTAGATTGAATCAATTATAAGAAATGTGAAAATAATGACACATGAGAATAATTACTGACATTAAACATCTTACATGTTGTTGAATTTTAGAATCATCCTATTTAAGGGTTTGTATTTAAGAATTATGGGGCTGGAAAGAGCATATACTGCTCTTGGAGAGGACCCAAATTTGGTTTTCAGCACCCACATTTGGGGGCTCACAGCCACCTGTAATCCTAGCTCCAGGAGATCTGATGCCCAATTCTGGCATCCACTGGGACTGTACTCACATGCGTATAACAGAGAGAGAGAGAGAGAAAGAGAGAGAAAGAGAGAGAGAGAGAGAGAGAGAGAGAGAGAGAGACTCAATTAAGAACAATGAAATAAATCTGTTTTTTATAAGAAAGTTGTATTTATGTCTTCACTCATAAATAATTCATTCAGTATTTGGATTTACCTGATACCAGGGAAGAGGCACTTAAACTGAATCTACTGAAAATTTAATAGGACATAATAGGAAATAAAAAGGCTAAATTAGCACTATATTTTTAAAAAAAGAAACAAGAAAATGCATTTTGTTTGGCATCTTTGAAAAGTTGTGATATAGTAACTTTATAGTAGTTGTTAGAATTATACTGTCCAAGAAAATAGTCCCACTGAGCTCTTCAAAGTTGACTAGTCTAATGGAAATGCATTGTAGATACAAAGTAAATACCAGACTTAGCATACAAAAGGAATGTGAAACAGCTCACTAACAATCTTGAATTTCTTATATCTTGAAATATATTTTAAAATATATTTGAGAGGCTGGAAAGATGGCTCAGTGGTTAAGAGCACTTTCTGCTTTTGCAAAAAAAACAAATTTTGGTTCCCAGCACCCACACTGGGCAGTTCACAACTGCCTGTAACTCTATCCCCTGTTCCAGGGGATACAACATCCTCTGCTGGCCTCTCCAAGCACTACACTCATGCACATACACACAGACACACATACATATAATTAAAACTGAAATAAATCTTTAAAACAATAAAGGAGGAATAGTTGATGCACTGGATTAAACATATTATTAAAATATTTTCATTCTATTTTTAACTCTGTGTGTGCACCAGAAGATTGTATACTATGTAGATCCCTAGCACTGTATTCCTACTCAAAATGACAAAAGTAGGGTGGGTCAAATTTTCTTTCTTGTTTTAGTTGTTACTGTTGTTTGCTTTAGGGTTTTTGTGGTTTTTTCAGTTTCTTGGGTTTTTGTTTTTGTTTTTGAGACAGGGTCTCTCACTGTGCTGGTTTGGCATACACTGTGTAACATAGGCTGTCCTCAAACTCATGGTAATCCTCCTGCCTCAGCCCTCCAAGTACTGGGATTAAAGGTATGTGCCACCATATCTAGCTTGAATCAATTTTCCATTCTGGGGATACAATTTCCCCAGCAAACTTAAGGAAACAAAAATATCCTTCAATGTGCATTTGAAGGTCTCAAGAACGGTACTGTTCTGTGCAACATTATTTGAGGATGGACCTGAAGCAGACCCTTTTCTTACTGGATATCTCGTGTCATTCTTTTCTGGAGCATGCCTGGCATCTTCTCTCAGCTGGTGTTCCTCTTCCATCCTGACAGCAAGCAATGTCTCCCTGCAGTACTTTCAGCCCAGCCTTGTCGATGTTACAAATTCCATCTTTGGCAAGGTTTACATTTACACTCAGCAATGAATAGTACTGTGATGCCCAATAAAACCTACACAGTTGGGAAGCAATTAGCCTGGAACGATGATGTTTAGGCAGCAAGCACCTGACATCATTAGAGCATTGGAATAGGGACTAGTACATAAGTGGACATGTTTTCATATGACGGCACCTCTTAGGCTATGAAGGATGGCTCACACAGTCAGCTGGATTCAAAAATGAAGATTCTATAAGCTCTGACTCCATCTAGATAATATCGACTAACCCCTGGAAAATATGACCAATTATAGAAACACAGCTGGTTTTAATTTCCTTCTTTCTCTCTTCACCTGTAATTCCATAACTTTGTTTTTAATGTTTATATATTCTATTTTATGAGTATGTGTGTGTGTTCCTGAGTGTACATATGTGTACTACATGTGTGCAGAGCTCACAGAGACCAGAAACGGGTGTCAGATGTCCTGGAAGTTGAGTTACAGGCAGTTGTGAGCCACCATGTAGGTGCTGGTAACTGAACCCAGGTCCTCTGCAAGAGCAGTAAGTGCTCTTAACTGCTAATCCATCTCTCCAGGCCCTAGTTCTATAACTAATATATTTTATATTAATAAACTGAATGATATTAAATTAATTTCAAATTCTTGGTCAAATCTGACATCTTCCATTAAACTTTTATATGTGGACAGTCCTGCTCTTCAGGACTCCAAGTCAGTCAATGTTCTTTGATAATTTATTACTAGCTATGTTGCATATGTATGATAATCATTAACATTTACGGGTCAGGCACTGTTCAGGGTGTCACATGTTTATCAACGCTTCTAAAGTTTCCTTCCAATTTCGTCCTTCCTGGAGCCCTTGATTCTTCAGTGAGAATGGAAGGGAAAAAAATATCTCTCTGTATGTGGGGGTCACTCACAGGGTTGGGTACCCAAGTGGGAAATAAGGAAAAGCATATCCAATAGTAAACCTATAATTTTAGACTTGAAAAATTATATATGCAGTTTCTCATACTATAATCTTTGGGTATAATATCAAGATGAAATAATATTAAACCAAAGGATAATGTAATTTTAATACAGTAAGAGAGATTAGGAAAGGACTCTGATAAACTCAAACAAAAGCTTAATTTTAATAACAAAGTCAAATGCTACAAGACATCAGAAGCATGACACTTCTGAGCCCGTTAAAGCTCCAGTCTGAAGCACCTGATGCTCTACTCTTGGTAGACATCAAAAAAGGATTATGTCAAAGACAGACTCACAAACTTGGAGGGGAACTATCAACACTATTACTCAGCACTATGCTGGAGATCCAAAGATGCTATAAACAAAAAATAAACTATATCACCATTACTTGTGGTACATTTGACTTTCTACAAAATATTCATAAAAATCTATAAGCCAACAACAATGCTAAGATTCTAGAAAACTAATCTATAAAAATCAAGCTGTGATGGCTGAGCTTTATTGTCAACCTGATAGGCTTTAGTTTCACCTAGGAAGCACACAGCAGCAGTGTCTGTGAGGGACTTTCTAGATTAGGTTAACTGAGAGGTAAGGCCCACCCAGAGTGTAGGCATGGGCTGGTGCCCCAGAGTGACTCAAAAGAGAAAGCAAACTGGGCACCAGCATTCATCTCTTTCTCTCTGCTTCCTGACCGTGGATGCAATGTGAACAGCCACCTCAAGCCCCTACTGCATGCCTTCCCTGCTGTGAGCATGCTCATGCATCTTCAAACCATGAGCCCAGATAAATCTTTCTTGGTTGAGTTGCTTTTGTCTGGTATTTTGTCACAGCAAGAAGAAAAGTAACTAATGTGCAAAACTTTAACTATAACTATACAATGGTAATAACTAATTTAAAATGTAAGTACATGAGAACAGAACCCAATGACAAAATCAAAGAACGTGTGAGGAGCTGATGAATGGCTGAGTAAAATGTGGTACCCACCCAGGACAGCACATACCAACAGAAAGGGGGGAAGCTATGATACTGCAGCACAGAACATTTTGAAAATATTACTAACTAAAGAAGCCAGAAACAAAGCATTATTATACAATATTATCATATGATCCCATTTATCTGAGATGTCTAAGACATCTCAGATAAGTTTACAGAGACCATAATTGGACTAGGAGTTTACTGTTATTGGGTATATTGTATGTGGTGAAGGATGGCATGTTGGTTAGTTTTCATCACAAACTAGAGTTATCTGGAAAGAAGGAACCTCAACTGAGGAACTTCCTCCATCGAGCTGGCCTGTGGGCACATCTATGAGGCACTTTCATAGTTTTTAATTGATGCAGGAGGCCCAGCCCATTGTGGGTGGTGCCATCCCTGGGCAGGTGGGCCTGAACTATATAAGAAAAGTAGTTGAGCAAGTCTGTGGGAAGCAAGCCAGTGTTCCTCCATGGTCTCTGCTTCAGTTCCTGCCTCCAGGATCCTGTCTTGTCTTCCTTCGATGGTAGGCTGTGAGCTGTAAGCCAAATAAACCTTTTCCTCCCTTAGTTATTTTTCATCAGAGTGTTTTATCACAGCAATAGAAAGTTAACTACAACAGGCATGGGGGAGGGTGGGGAATGACTGCTAATAGGTACGTGATTTCTTCTGAATGTGATAAGGGTGTTCTGCAATTAGACTGTGCTTTTTACTGCATATCCTATGTTGAAACACTAAATTATGAATGTTAAATGGGTGGGCTGTTTAGTTTGTGAATTATATCTCAATAAGGGTATTAATTTGAAGATATCAACAATGACAAAGTATTCAATACAAGCTCCAGAGTTTACACAACTTCACAGAGACCATTATAAAGCTTTACTATGATCTAAGAAGGACATTTTTTTAGCTAGAGCATACCCATGAGTAAGACAAATCAACTGAAAACTTAAATTATAAATTTAATGTAAACTGTGAAGGACTTTTCATGAGACCCTAAAATTCACATTCAAGCCTAAGAGTCTGGAATAGCCATGAAATTTCTGAAGATAAAGACTAAGAGAGGAAGATTTATTATGAGGCTTCCATAATGAACTGAAATGATATCAGTTCAGTAATCACAAGAAAATGAATGGAACAGAACAGACCCCAAAATATAGCAGAAATCAGTATCTAACTGAGATGGCAATAAATAACAAATTCTTCATTAAATGATAACAAGAAAGATGGTTTCCATTACAGAAATCAATTAGACCCCTGCCTCAGACAACAGAGAATTATAAACGCCAGATGAGTTCTAACTGGAGAAAGCAAAATCTTCCCAGTTTAAGAAAAAACGGTGATGCCTAGAAAACCTGAAAGCTCCAGTACCTTCAAAAGGTGATCTGGCTGGGAAATGCTAAGTAAGAGCAGCAAGACACATTCACTCTGCGCATTAGATTAACCAAACCTAAGACAGCCCTAGCTAAAGACACGGGGAAACTAGGAGCTCCACTACAGCACTGAGGAGCATGAGGTAGCATCAAGGCCAGGGATGGTAATCTACAAAACCCAGTGGAACTGAAGTCACAGAGAGAGGATGGTTAAGAACAGTCTACTACCCAGTCAGCGGTGTCTGGGAATACAGACTCCAGACATTCACACATAACTTCAAGGTCTTATCAGCCATATCGACTGTAAAAAGTAGAAAGTTCTTATTGCCCATCACGGGAAATGTTTAAACCCAGGCAGATGAAAAGATGATTGCATTAAAAATGAATCGACCTGCCAGGCATGGTGCTGCACAAAAAATCCCAGCACTTGGGAGACAGGGGCTGGCAGATTCTTTGGCCAATGTGGCGCCACCATGTGGTAACAGCTCAAACAGCTTCTAAATCACTCGAGGTTTTTAGCTTTGAGGAATTAAAAATATTCATTTTTGTGTGTGTTTTGAATGAGAACTCATTCATAGATGCATTCATATCACATTCAGATGTGCTCCATTTAAATTTACTCAGTGAACCTCCATTTATCAATGTCTGCTACATCCAGATCTGGCTGTTGCCCCATCAAAGAACTGATCATCACGGGGTGGTGGGTCAGCCAACTTATTCTCCACCTAGACCTCTTTTTAAAAAAACATTTATTTATCTATCTATCATCTATTTATTGGATGTTTATGAATGTTTGCCTGTATGGATGTATGTGCACAACTGTGTATCTGATATACACAGAAGCCAGTAAAGGGCATTGGATCCTAACTAAGCAACATGACAGTTATGTATACATGCGATTACAGCCTTGCATGCGTTATAGGAAGACATAGAAATTTTTCATTCTTAATCTGGGCACTAGATTAATAGGTAGTTAGCCTGTGAAAACCCCCTTAATATGCACTTTGGAGCTTTGCAATTTTTCTGTAATTGTACTTTAATATAATGCTAAGATAAACTGACCAAGGGCTGATCAACAGTCCCTCTTTACCTGGACTCTGAGTCAAGATGATGCCAAATCCATTAGGAACTGGGCGGGCAAAAATGGAGGAGAATAGGGAGTGCTCGGTTTTCTAGGAAGAGTTTTTTGGCCAGAGAGAATCAATCGCTCTGAATATAGAAGTCACTGACAAGTTATCCTTCTGTTCCACCCAAGGAGAAGTCAGAACATGATCTATAAGACTGCTGGTTTAAATTACCAAGTGGACAAATCCCTGCTTCCCTCTCCCACACAGAAAGATGATCTGTGTGGGATCTCAGAGAGAATCTTGCCACACACAGGCATACCATCTCCACAGAGCTTTGCATACATACATACATACATACACACACACACACACACACACACACACACAAAGGGATGTACCATCTCCACAGAGACAGACTTGGTACATATGCACAGAGAGAGAAGACAGAGAGAAACGGAGGGAGGGAGAGGGGAAGGGGAGAGAGAGACTCTCCACAGACAACCTTCATATACACACACACACACACACACACACACACACACGGATATATCATCTTCACAAAGACGAGAGACAGAGACAGAGAGACAGAGACAGAGAGAAGATCTCTACAGAAATAGGCTTAGTATGTAAACAGAGAGAGAGACGAGAGAGAGAGAGAGAGAGAGAGAGAGAGAGAGAGAGAGAGAATCCCCTTATACCACCTAGACAGTTCCCCAACTCCAGGGACACAACTGTTGGCCCAGAGACACCCCATCCAGAGATGAGGGGATTAATAAATACATAACTGGCCACATCCAGGCAAGGGACACAACAGGAAAATGGGAAGCAGTCTTCAAAGCTTTAACAAAATGAAATGTCTCAAGAAAAATAAATATTTAGATCTGCAACAGGGTCCCAGAAGTTACTGTCAAATCCTTGAAATCACCCTATTTTCACACCTCCCCCAGATCCCTCGGGCCCTCTTCCTTCTACCTGGTCCCAGGACCCACTGCAGTTTCAAATCACCATACCCTGGGAACCTGCAAGCCTTGGAAAGACTAAAAGACTACATGAAGAGGGTAAGGCTCAAAAACACCTGTCAGTCATCACACAACTAAGTAATGGAGTCATCACTGAGGTCAGAATTGTGGCTGGGGGTCAGAGACAAGAAAGTGGGCATACAAGGACAGGCCAATTAATGTCAGGCGAGGATCGACCCCTCCCCAGTCGGAGATGGAGAGAACGGCCTCTCTAGGCTCTGGACAGCACTGACATCCCCTGGGGACAGGCCCACATCCTTCCCTGTAAAAGTCTCAAGCAAGCAAACAAAATTCATATTATAGGTCTGGGGGAGGGGTGGTCAGAAATGAAGTCTGTTTCAAGGCATTTTCTAGGAGCAGATGGGAGCCGACCTTAAAGAAAGCAGCCTTTCAGTGTACCAGCTCCCCTTCCTGGGCCTTCACAGGAGTGTGTCCTCTAAGAGTCACAGAGATACATATCCTGTGAACAGGGCTTATTTGTGAGTGAGAAAACGGAACAAGAGGATTTAAGCGCCGGCATCTAGCAAAATCCCCTACTCTGCGGAGACATCAGTCAATTAAGTGACGGGAAAAGAGGAGTGCCCCAGGTACCATGAGTCCAGGGGTTCCCACCACCGAAACGCTCTCGTGGAAGATGTCCCGTGGTTACCCCAACCCTCTTGATAGTGTCCTAGGGGATGGGCTCACTACCTCCGGTCTGACACACAACACACACACACACACACACACACACACACACACACACACACAGTACCTCACCCACCAGTTCACCAGAGCATCCTCTTATCCAGGCAGCCCTGGGCGGCGGTCAGACGCACTCAACCTGGGGGGGGAGGAGGTGGGGGTGGACTCTGCGCACCGGCCATGACCTTGGGTAAGCCCCAAAGATTAGCCCCATTTTAGGAACATTAGGAGTCTGGAAGAATCCGGTGGACCGTGCTGGCCAGCTCCGGGGCGCTTACCGGATGGTTTAAGGCGCCCGCCAGGGCACCGGATCCCTTGGCAGGTGCGCGGTGAGCCGCAGCCCGAGCGCTACGTGGCTAGCTGGGACAGGAAAACATTGGGTGAAATGCGGAGACCAGCCCCGGCCCCAGCAACCACAGAAAGAGGCGGATTCGACTCTGCGACGGCCAAGTTCAAGTCCCCAGCAGCCCTTCCGCAGAGTGACCATGCCCCGCAGCCCTGGCTCGGGACACGCACCAGGTGCGGGGAATCCGCCGGCGACACCTTCACACACCCACCCCAAAAGTTGTCGCAACGTGATGGGGGAGAGTGGCAAGGCGCTGCGGGCCGGTAGGGCAGGGCACGGTACTCACACGGGGTGGCCGGCCTGGAGCAGGTCCGCGGCGGGGGTCATGGATGGAGGCCAGGATCAGGGACACCTAGCCGCGGGTGGCCCGCGTCACCTGCCGCAGCGCTTAGCGCGCGATCGCAGGGCTGCGGGCAGAGAGGTGGGGACGCGGATCGCTCGGGGGTCTGCCACCGGGTTCACCCGGGCGGGAGCCGCAGCCGCAGCGGGAGCCGGGCAGCGCGGGCAGGAGGAGGACGCACGCACAGCAGCCAGGCAGCCAGCGCCGGCCGGGAGCAGCTGCAGCCGCCGACACCTGCTGGCCGCGCTGACCGCCAATCAGAGCGCCCCGGGCGGCGGCGCGTGCG
>NW_008352479.1:493837-511406 GCF_000622305.1 Nannospalax galili | reverse complement strand
GCGCCGCCTACCCCGCGGGTTCCTCTCGAGCTCCCGGGGTGCGCGGGTGGCACGCGCCGGGAGGGGCGGGGCGCACCGGAAAGGCGGGGGCGCGTGCGGGGCGGCCGGCGGGAGAGGCGGCACATCAGCGCGCCTGCGCCGGGACACCGGCCGCCTACCCCGCGGGTTCCTCTCGAGCTCCCGGGGTGCGCGGGTGGCACGCGCCGGGAGGGGCGGGGCGCACCGGAAAGAGGCGGGGCCGGGCTGCGCGCTCCCTGCTGCGGCGCAGTGCGGAGGGAGGGTCGCAATGGTGATTCTCCCCAAACCAAGACCCGACTTCAGGTCCTCAGCAGATCTGAAGTCTGGCTTTTCCAACCTTGGAGACCTGCCCCTGGGAGTGATAGGTCACTCAGGGCCTGGTTCTGAGAACATCATCATCTGCGGTCCACAGCCCTCGCCAAAGCTGGGGTGGCCCTCATCCATCAAGACCCCCTTCCTACTTCACCGTCCCCTGGGTTTTGTATTTATTTTTGTGAGAGGTCTCACAATGTAGCCCTGACTGGTCTGGAACTCTCTATGTAGACCAGGCTGGTCTTGATCTTACAGAGATCCACGTGCCTCTGCCTCCCAAATGCTGAGATTAAAGGTATGCGCCACAACGCCTGCCCGCCCCCGGGGGGTGGGGTGGAATTTTTTTAATCACCTTGGTGATCCTGGATCTGAATTCCTTAAATCTTCAAGTAATTTACTGCTCTGGCCAAGCTCATTGATTCAATGCATAGTCTGCTTCGCTTGGCTCAGCTGGCTGTTGTAATCGATTTCGTGCCCAAGTCGTC
The DNA here is from genome assembly GCF_000622305.1 of Nannospalax galili. Classification (NCBI taxonomy): domain Eukaryota; kingdom Metazoa; phylum Chordata; class Mammalia; order Rodentia; family Spalacidae; genus Nannospalax; species Nannospalax galili. The sequence goes on along the minus strand of NW_008352479.1, from coordinate 510,591 downwards.
CATAGTCCCCACAGCTGCCACATCGCCAGGGTGGTGAGCCCGCGCTGTCAGGATGCTACAGGGACTATTGCAAGTGAGGAGCGATGGGGAGTGTGTCAGCAGTTCATAGGCACTGAAGAATACATGGGAGTTGAAGGATTGCCCTCCAATCCAGGGATGCATTACAGGCTTACAAATCCAGCAAACCCAGGACCCAGATCTTCTGAGACCAGCAGCCTCAGTCAGCCTCAGTAGCTCTGCTGTGAAAACACCTCATCAGTGATGGTTAAGGAGTAGAAACCGTTCCTTGAGAATAACACTTTTATAGAGTTGCCCTGTTGTTTTCGAAAACCCAGGTCTAAATCTTTGCTCTAAATTTTACAGGTCAGTGGGTTGAGGTTGCGTCCTATGTAAATACACGTTGTAGAGATGGAATAGCTCCTTTACTGAGCAAAGATGGGAAATAGACTCCTGTAAAATATGGGATTAGCTAGCGTCTATAAAGACCCGGTTTCCTCCGTTGAAGGGATTTTAAACTGCTAAAATGAAAGTTTGTTTTGTGTGCATTTTATTTATGGTTCATTTCTAATTTTATTTTCTAGGCCCTGGGAAATTCACCCAGTACACAATTCGGCAGGTCACAAATCTCCCAACCATGTCTCCATGGGTGCAACCAGTTTATACTCTCATAGAGAACATCTGCACAGTACACAATTGTGATAGTTAATCTCAACTATTTAAAGAGATCTAGAATCACCTGGGAGATGGGCCACTGGGCATGCCAGTGTGGGATTATCTGGATTAGGTTAACTGAAGTGGGAATACTGGACCACAGTGGGTGTTAGCATTTCCTGGCTAGGATCTTGGATTGTACAAAGTGAAAGAGAGCTGAGCACAAGCTTCAGGAATGACGTCAGTTTTCCGTTTCCCAGAGTGCACACTACATCACTACATCACCCAACAAAACTCCTATGTCCTGTTTTAATGAATCCAGCCCCTCAGCACTGTAAAGTCTGGAGTATTCTTTTATATAATTACAGTGTGTGTGTGTGTGTGTGTGTACGTACACATTCCAAACCACTTAGACAGAGACCAGGGGACAATTTTTGGAAATTGGTTCTATCTTCTACTTTGTGGGTCCTGGATCTCAAACTTTTGTTAGGGTTGGTAGCAGGCACCTTAACCTGCTGAACCATCTTGAAGGACCCAAGACTGGGGTGTTCTTCCTCTGTGATTAAGCAAGGATGATGAGATGGACAGTGTCAGGAGTAAATCTGCCAAATGTTTACCTTAACCCTGTCCCCTGGCTGGCCAACAGTGAGCCACATGCGAACACCCACGTTCCCTCTTGTGAACTCCTTGCTAGTTTCCCGACCTCTACCTATACTTACTCCCATATAAATACACACATAGATATGTTGTGTGAAATTTGCAAAAATTTAATTAAAAAACAAAAGGATGGGGTCGCACATTGGGAGACACCAGGGGTGCATTTCAATGAGAAGAACCAGCTGTGGAGTCCTGGCTAAGAAGCCATCTTTAAGGCTCCATGGACAGGTGTCTGAAGAAAATGTATCCACTGCCAGTTTAATGTCTGGCTTCTCAACTTCAAAATTTTGTGAAAATTAATTTCTTTTTAACAACCCCCCACAAAAAAAATGCAGGCTAGGATCCACACATAAGAAAGAACACACAACATTTGCCTCACTTAATATGTTTTCCAATTAAACCCATTTTCCTGAAAATTTCATAATTCCATTTTATCTTTCCTGCTGAATAAAACTGCATGGATAAAGGTGCCCTGTTTCCATTCTCCATTCATCGGTTGATGGACATCCACACTGCTTCCATTCTCTTGCTACTGTGAATAGAGAATCACTAAGAATGGATGCGCAAGCTTCTCTGGGGGTAGAATACAGAATCCTTTGGGTGTATGCTCAGGCATGGTAGCACTGTTCACTTTCATCCAGACCTAGCTAAGATCTCAGCTTCTGCATCTGGATCCCAGACCCACATGGTAAATCTATGAACGTAGAATACCTAAGGGTTCCTTTCCACATAAGCTCAAAGGGCTGAGCCTAAGCTTCAGGCTGGCTTGATACATAACTCTGTCTCATGTAGACCCTCAGAAATCTGAGCCCTAACAGCAACATCCTGAAAGACAGACAGAAAAATGCAGAATAGTTAAAGACTTTGAACAAGGTCTCATGTAAGAGAGAAAGAAATTATCAGTGGAAACCCAGACATGAAGGAGAAAGAGCTCTGTTCCCCTCATAGTCCTTTGGGTCAGCAAGAGGCCTGCTTTGATTTCTTACCAGAGATAATACTGATTTTTTAATGTGATAGATGAAGGGTTTGGCATCTTGAAGATGATTTTGGTGACCAGGAGCATGGCAAAAAAATGCCCCCAAATGTGACCTCACTCACCCCATTCTGATCAGTCATCCAGCAAAATGTTGCCTAACTCCAGTAAATTCACCCCTTTTTTTTTTTTGCCTCTCATGACTCAGGCATAGAAGTTGTTTTTCCATTTTCTTCGTGATCTTGACTGTATGGGTTTTAATGGATTCTTCCTCTGCAGAAAAGAGCTGTTTGGCATTTGAGCACACAAGGAACTATATACCCTGTCTTCTTTTAAAATGGAACTCAGACAGTCCATTTCTTAGTCAGAAGATTGATGAGTTTATACTGGCTAGAAAGGGATGTGTCTCAGGAGGATTCTGGGTGGAATTTAAAGAGTGTTCATCACAAGACTAGGGTGCAGGTCTTAGCTCACCACTTCCTGTGTGTGTGCAACCCAGGGCTGGCTACTTAGCCTACCTGAATCCTCAGTTCCCTAAGTGTACAATATTGTCTGATCTCCACTGACCTCTAAGATTTTAATTAATTGATATAATGGATATGAAATTATTTTGTGTATAATAAGATTTGACATATGTTAAGAATTGTCTTTGTAACTTGGAGAAAGTGAATTTATAAAGAACATTTCTATACAATTTATGGTATTTTTTGGCACAAAAGTGGCAAATTAAAACTTTTGCCCACTTTCTCTTTATAAACCAAGAGCACATCTATGCCTCTTCCATCCCACTTAGAAGTTGTTACATGATATTAATTATTTGGGTATATCTCCAATTCTCCTACTTATATTGAAAGAGTCTTGAAGTCAGGGTGTTGGATAGGTGCATCCTCTCAAGGACCAGCAATAGTTGGATTGTCTGAACCCTAAAAGACTCTGTAGAAAGGGAGGGAGACAGTCACCCCTCCCATCCCACCCAATCGGTCAGTTTCAGTTGCACAACGGGGAGGGTCCAAGGATAGACACGGAAGAAGCCAGGGACAAGGCAAGTGCTTCGCCATCTTGGGCCAGGCAGCAGATCTGGAAAGCTCAGCCAAGATGCAGGAAAAAAAGCCCATGGGTGTCCATGCCTTTGGAAGTAACCCCTCCTCATCATCATAAACTGTGTTGGCAAGCCCAAATAAATGTCTTTATTCCCTCAACTGTATTTTGGAGGAATATTTGTCTTTGGGTTGTAAGGGAGCCACCCGTGTGCCTCCCAGCAGTAAATTCAACTTACACAGGGCTATGGCACTTGGAACATTATCCTGACAAGTTATACCTATTCAATAAATATTTGTTGACTGTTAGTGAGAAGAAAAAATGAATAAACTGGACCTTTTGATAGTTTAAAATGTCTATTGTGTGAAAGACACTGCAAGAGGATGAAAGAAAAAAATGACATGCTAGAAGAAAATACCTTCAAATTACATATCTGACCAAGAACTTGATCTATAACATATAAAGAATTCTTGGCATTCAACAGTAAATATAAACTCTAAACAGTCCAATTTGAAAATGGACCCCCCAAAATCATGAAGAGATAGATCACCAAGGAAAATACCCTACTGGCAAATAGGCACCTGAAAGATGTCCAAAATAATTAGCCGCTAGAGAAATGAGTATTAGGGCTATAGTGAGATGTTACTACCCACTATCAAAGTGAGGAGAGAAAACAGTAACAACACCAAACCATGGCAAGGAGGCAAAGAAGCTAGGTCACTTACACATTAGTAGGAACAGAACTGATGTAAGTACACCTGGAAGGAGAGCTTCACCAACTCTTTTAAAACTCAAGTCAGATGTACCTTAAAACCCAGCAATCACATCCTTGGACATGTATCCTAGAGGTGTGAACATTTCAAAGGGGCTAGGAAGAGGGTGTTATGTAACAATTTCTTCTGTGGTAAGGCATTCCATCTTGGAAGGAAGCTCATTAAGAGGCAGGCTGTTAAGAGAGTGGTGGGGATGAAACAGCTAGCATGTTCTGGAAGTAAATGGGAAGTCCCTGAAATTGACCAAATTCACTAGGCTCCACCCTCCCCCCAGCCATATATTTATATATGCCCTAAGGATTGCTGAGAGACACTCTTAGGCAAGCTGAGCTACCTAAAGGAGGCTCAGACCAGCAGAGCTACCTGGAAAGGACCCTTTCCAACCTGTTGAGCTGCCTGCAACTTGTGCAGTGAGCTCCAGGTTTCCGACTTTCATGAGTTGATACCCATGCTCAGGTGGGCTTTTGCTGATGCTGCTGTCTTTGGGTCATTTCTTCTCCTGTAATTAACCCTCACCTTTACTCCTGTAAGTAAACCTCACTTATACTCCCGTAAGTAAACCTCACCTACACTCCTGTAAGTAACCCCAATAAATCTCATTGGTCACCAAGTTGGACTTTGGTGGTACCCGTACTTTGGTCTGTTGTTGGGTCCCTATCTGGAGTGAGTAGATGTATATTCACTTCTCCCTAGGAATACTGTCACACAACAGATGGTTCAGTCAGTAAAGCACTGGACTTACAAGTATAAGGAACTGAGTTTGATCCCCAGAACCTATGTTAAAAAGCAAGTGTGGTATACTTGTAATCTCAGTGATGAAGAGGTTCCCTGAGGACCCTTGGCTAGCTTGCCTGACTTATTTGGCAAAGTTACAGGCCAATGAGAGGTCCAAGGGATGACACCTGAGGTTATCTCTGACCTCCATGTATGTGTGCACACATGTGTACCAATGTGCCCATACCCCCACACAAAAAGAAGTGGAAATTACTCTATACACACAAAAAGAGAAAATGTCTATGTTTATGCTGAAGCTTACATAAGAATGTTCATTGTGACATTTTAAAATATTTTATTTATTATTTTTATTTTATGTCTGAGTGTTTTGCCTATATGTATGTCAATATACCACATGTGTGCAATGCCCACAGAGATGAGAAAAGGTTGTCAGACCCCCTGGAAACGGAGTTATAAATGGTTATTAGCTACCTTGTGGGTGCTGGGAATCAAATGTAGGTCCTCTGGAAGAACAGCAAATGTTCTTAACCACTGAGCCATCTCTCCTGCCCCCTCATTGTGACATATTTAATATGAAAATCTAGAGATTAAACAAGTGTCCTTCAGTAAGCAAGGTGCTACAAACTGAGGTCTAGCCATACCAAAGAATATTGCCACTTTTGGGAGGACCAGACCTCTGATGCTACAACACCTTGGATGGATCTCAAGGGCAGCGGTCTCAGTGTTTCTTTTAAGACCATCTGAGCAGCAGCATGCTGTGTGAGTTTATTTATATAAAGCTCTTGAATTAAATTGCGGAGAATAGATTAATGCTTACCTGGTGTTGGGGTGGGGCAGGTGGAGCAGAGAGTAGGTGTGGCTAAGAAGTGGGAGTAGTCTGGGCCTGGATCCTGACTGTGGTGATAGTTATGTGAAGCCACACATATGATAAAATTGCATAGAACCTGGCTAGAGAGATGACTCAGTGGGTAAAGGTGCTTGCTGCCAAGCCTGACAACCCAAAGTTCAATTCCCAAGACCTAGAGGTGGAAGAAAAGAACCAACTCTTGAAAGTTATCCTGTGACTTCGATCATCGTATGTATATACATACACAATAAATAAATTACAAATAAGTAAAATACACAAATAAATAAAAATAAAGCTGGAAGAACTTTTAAGAGATTTATTTAAGTTTTTATGTGTATGAATGTGCTGCCTGCATGTATGTACATGCCCATAGAGGTCAAAAGAGTATGTTGGATCCTCTTGAACTTGAGTTTGGGGCAGTTGTGAGTCACCATGTGGGTGCTGGGAACCAAACCCAGATCCTTTGGAAGAGAGCAAATACTCTTAATCACTGAACCATCTCTCTAACATCCCTCCAAAGAAAGCTCTTTAAAATTGCATAGAATCACAGACACACACACACACACACACACACACACACACACATTCACACACTAATGGGTGTACCTATAACTGTTGAAATCTGTGAAAAGACTCTATGGCTTTTACCAACACCAGTTTCACAGTTCTGATATTACATTTGGTCATCCAAGAGGTAAATAATGGCTGGACATGGTGGTGTACACCCTTAATCCCAGCACTTGGAAAGCAGAGGCAGGTGGATCTCTGTGAGAGAGAGGCCAGCCTGGTCTACATAGTGAGTTCCAGGCCAGCTGGAGATACAGGGAGACCCTTTCTCAGACAAACAAAAAAGAGAGGTGAACACTGAATGACGCTGGGTGGGTGTTAGTTCCACTGTGGCAGCTTTGTGTGTACCTTCCTGTGACCCTGGATTTTATACATACATATATATATATACATATATATATAGTCTTTTTGAGACAGGATCTCCCTATAGCTCCAGCTGTCCTAGAACTTACTATGTAGACCAGGCTGGTCTTGAACTCGCAGAGATCCACCTGCCTCTGCCCCCCAAGTGCTGGGATTAAAGGCGTGCGCCCCTACACCCAGCTGGATTTTATATTTTAAAAAGCTTTTTTTTTTTTATTTTTAAAAAATTATTTAGTTTTTTTTAATTTTATGTGTATGAGTTTATTGCCTACATGTATGTAAGTGTACCCTTGTCATGCAATACCCACGGAGGTCAGAAGAGAGTGTCTGATCTCCTAAACTGGAGTTACAGATGGTAGTTAGCCACCATGTGGGTGCTGGGAACCAAACCTGGGTCTTCTGCAAGAGAGTGCTCTTAACCCTGAGCCATCTCTCCAGCCTCCTTAAAAGCATGTTTAAAATAAGCAAATAAATGAATGCACCTTCCACTTTAATTTGGAAGGGGCAAACATACAACACAACAAGGTTTGCTGTTGTATACTTTGTAACAGTGTCTTCAAGTTCACAGTGTAGCACTGCCTTAGAAGAAGCAAGGTTTGCAGTTGGTATTTGAAAGCAGATACTTTGGAGACTGCTCTGATATGAAATACACACACACAGAAAATGAGAACAAAAACACCCAGTGAATCTCTGACAGCTGTAACATAGTGAGGATTGGATCTGAGACCTATAAATTCTTTTTGTTCCTTAAACACGGGAAAAGTCCCAGGTCTCAGAACGCATGTGAGGTGTGTAGCTTCTGACGCACTCCTGGCCGACTGCCTGCCTGGTGCTACGGAAGGCTGGGTGGGGTCTCTGAGGCAATCCTGGCTATTGCTACTGTACCGTGCTGCAGACATTAATGCAGAGCTGGCCTTTATATAACCTCAACATGACATCCTGCTGTGGTTTTTACATACCAATCTATTTCTTTTTTTAATTTTTAAAATTTATTTTTATTTTATGTGTATGAGTGTTTTGAAATACTCAAAATCATACACACTTCACTGAGTAAGAGAAACGCACTGACAGAGAAACAGAGAGGGAGGAACAGATCTGCTTAGTGGATACCAAAGGCTTGGTTTCTGCCTGAACCATGTAGAACCATTTATACACAGGCAGCTCCAAAGGTTAAGATCCAGTAAATTCTTGCCTTTAACTTTCACTGGCTTCCTTCCACCGCCTGTCCCCTGGTGGAGGTGCTCATAAGTAGCACGCTTGCTTAAGATAGGAGAAGGGGGAAGTAAGGGTAGTAGAGATGAATTGCTTCTCTAAGACCTTCTGAAGAAAGAGGAAAGAATTGACAAGATGATGATGATGATGATGATGATGATGATGATGATGATGATGATGATGATGATGATGATGATGATGATGATGATGATGATGATGATGATGATGATGATGATGATGATGATGATGATGATGATGATGATGATGATGATGATGATGATGATGATGATGATGATGATGATGATGATGATGATGATGATGATGATGATGATGATGATGATGATGATGATGATGATGATGATGATGATGATGATGATGATGATGATGATGATGATGATGATGATGATGATGATGATGATGATGTCGTCAGTGAAAATGTGGTAATGATGGTGATGAGATCACATACTCTACTCACATACCTATGTGAGTAGAGTAGATACTATTTATAACAGAGAAACTGAACCACAGTGATGTATCATTTGCCCAAGGTAACACAACTAGTAATCAGAAAGAAAAGATTTCAAATTTATGTCATCTGCAGGAAGATGAACACAACTGGAGATAAGCGTTGTCCTAGTTTCCTTCCCGTGGCTGTGGCAAACACCATGAGCAAAAGCAACTTAGGGGAGGAAAGGGTTTATTTCAGCTTACAGGTCACAGTCCATCACTGAGGGAAGTCTGGGCAGGAACTCAAGCAGGAACATGAAGGCAGGTCCATTTGCTATTCCACAGAGTGTTACTTCCAACTAAGGAGCTCACTTCACAGGCAAGGAAGTACAGCAGGAACCATGAGGATGTTGTTTGCTGGTTGGCTCACAGACCAGCTTCTTCTCAGCTAGCTTTCTTATACAACCCAAGACCACCTGCCTAGGAATGATGCCCCCCACGGTGGGCTGGGCCCTCCTCCATCCGTTTAAGAATCAAGACAACCCCCCACAGCTTCTTCTCAGCTAGCTTTCTTATACAACCCAAGACCACCTGCCTAGGAACAGTGCCCCCCACGGTGGGCTGGGCCCTCCTCCATCCGTTTAATAATCAAGACAACCCACACACACACAGATATGCCCACAGGCCAATCTGATCTAGGCAATTCTTCATTTAAGGGTCTTCTCTTGGATGACTCTAGGCTGTCTCAAGTTGACAAAGTTAACCAGAATAAAGCACAGATATGCCCACAGGCCAATCTGATCTAGGCAATTCTTCATTTAAGGGTCTTCTCTTGGATGACTCTAGGCTGTCTCAAGTTGACAGTTAAAGTTAGCCAGAATAAAAAGGAACTTACCAGTGGCACTAGAGGCTAAAGAGAGGTGCCATACACAACCCAAGAATGGAACTGCTTGAGACGGTGTCAGCCTGACAAAATAACCCATGAGAAAAAAAAATGGTAAAGGATGTGACCAGCTGGTACCCAGAAGCAGCCCAGGTAACACCCGAGCTTGGAAAAGATGCTCAACACTGCCAGTACCTGACAAAATACATCTGGTAACTATACTTCAAAAGGAGGAAAAGGGTTTTAAATACCCCACAGTGGTGAGAATAACAGGAAAGGGGTGTTTTCAAACACCATCAGTGGATCAACTTGGTGTGAAATACACAAACCCTCTGAGCCATGTCCAAACTTGTGGGACTCTGTACTATCAAAATACTAGCAGAAAGTGAGACAGTTTATTTTGTGACATTGCAAAGCCAGCCTAGAATAGCAGGTGCACTGATTATAAGTGCGGAGACTAGTTTATAAAACCTAATGTATGACCTTTCCTTTTGTTTTGAGTAATTGAGAGGCACACTCTTACATGCCACCCAGGTCTTCTCCTTCCCTCTGCCACTTACGTATTTATCTTTTTACTGACAAAAACCATGTGAGGATTCATCTGCTTTATAGCCTGTTTATTTAAAAGCTTATCAGGCACATGACCTTGCAGGCAAGCTTGACTGATAGTCATTTTCTACTCTAACCTTCTAGTTGGGGTGGGGGTAGCTTAGCAGAATTGGTTGGGGTAATAGACTACCAGGTATTAGCAGGGATCTAGTGTTTTCTGTTCATCTGTATCTGAACCTACACTTTTTCGAGGGACCTTTGAAAATGAACCATCAGATGTTATTTCTAACAGAAGGTTCCAATGACCCCTTCAGCTTTTCTTCTGATTTAAGAGAAATGGAAACACAAATCAACAGGTTCAAATAATTTTGTGTAGTACTTAGAAAGAATGAGGCCAGTTAATACTGACACATAGAAAGTGCCCATGGTCTCTGTAAGTAGAACGTAGGGGTGGGAAAATCAATAGAAAATTGTAAAATAGCATATACCATAGGCTTGTGTTTGTGAGGAAAAAGAAAAGGAATTCATATGTACTATATAAATTCTGCCCTAGTATCACCAAGCCTGATGTCTTGAGTTTGCGTCCCAGAACCCAAAGGTGGAGGGAGAGAGCCACCTCTCAGAGGTTGTCCCCTTATCACCACATGTGCATCATGGCACACGTGCACTCCTGTGAACACAAAATAAAATGGGCAGCACTTGAGAGGCGGTGTCCCAGGTCATCCTCTGGCTCCACACACATGCACACACACTCATACACAAGCATGCACATACATACATACACAAGAAAGCACACACATACATAGTGACACATATAAACACACATGTACTCACATACCAGCATGCACATATATATATATCCACACACACAAGCAAGCAAACATAAATATGCATACATGTACACACACTCATGTATACACACACAAGTAGGAACACATGTACAACAAGCAAGTGCAAATAGACACAGAAGCGTGTACACACATACAAGAATGCACAAATGTACACAAAGTATGAGCTCATGTACATGCACTCACACACAAGTACAAACACATGTACACACACAAGTATGAACACACATACACACACACACAAATAGGCACACAAGAAGACACACACATACACACATATGCAAAAGAATTCCCTGTCCTTTTAAGCAAACAAAAAATGCCTTGCAAACTATACACACACATATGAACAGATTAGTCTATGTACATCTACTTGATAGGATTATGTACAGGCATATAATAATATAATATAAAGTACAAATACAGTTATACACATGTTAATATAATTACACATATAAACATACCCATCTGTTACTGTTCTAGGTTCTGGGGCGCAGAGCCTGAGACAAGGATTCACCTGCCTCAGCTGGAGGCAAGCCTTTGCATAACCCAGTGTGTTGTCTGAAACATGATTCACCGCAGACTCTGGCATCTCAAAGCATGAGGAGTCAGGCACTCCCCTCCCCCGACTCTATGTCATTCATAACCTTCAGCCTGGTGGGGGCAGGACAAGGTCTGCCTGGATAAAGTCTTTCCTGGTACCCAGAGATACTGCTACAAATAAGGGAACTGGTGAGAGCCAGTGGCCACCAGCACCCATAGCATCTGAGGCCTGGGGGGCTGCTTGAGCAAGGAGATACAGGCATGGCACCTAAGCAGACATGACAGCTATATAAAAGACAAAGCGAGTCAGTGCTCCCTGGGTCTGTCACCTATGTCAGAGAGCAAAGACCAGGAGATTCCTTGTGGAATCCTCATCACCAGATGGAGAATATCCTCACTGGATTTGAGAAGTGTCCTTGAGGAGTCAGAGCTGTTTATACCAGAAAGGAATTGATGTCCTAGCCTAGGAGCCTGAGGTTTCAAGTTGGGAAGATAAGTGATGAGGGGCAGCATGACTCGAGTTGGACCACTGTCTAGCAGCTCTAGTTCACCCTCTGAGTGGATGAGCTCAGGGGCATGGATTGGCAGGTGGATGATGGGCCGGGTTTTAGCCTTAGTTCTCTCCCAACCAGCACCTGTATGCAAGCAGCATACAGCTGCACAGCTCAGAGTGGCCCTAACCTGGCAAAGGTCTGGTGCAGAGAGGGCCAAGCAGCGATTGATTAACATAACATTGCTGTGACAAGGAGAACACTAAGCTTGTGAATAAGCTCAACGCAGGCATCTAAGGAACTGGAGAGATGAATCAGTGGTTCAGAGCACGTACTGCTCTAGCAGGGGACTGGAGTTTGCTTCCCAGCTCCCATGTTGGCAGCTCACAACCACCTGTTACTCAAGCTCCAGGGAATCAGATGCCCTCTTCTGGCCTCCACAGACAACCACACTCACATGTACATAACCCCCTACACACACACATACACACACATACACATGATTAAAAGTAGAAACAAATCTTTTTTGGAAAACGATCTGGATATTTACAGTTGGAATGTGAAGTATGGATGAAACCTCTAGACACCAACCTCTCGGGCTTGATTATGTGAACAAACAGAGCTACACGCTTAGCCTTCAACAGAGGGATCCACTGAGCTGTAGACCAGCCAGGGCTTCTAGCTAGCAAGAGAAGCTAAACCATAGAGGACCTGTCACCAGCCCCATCTGGAGGCAGAAAATGGGAACACACATCTAAGACTGTAGAAGGAAAAACAATGGAGCCTGTCATGGCGGGAATCTAAAATGCCCCCAAAAGCCGACTAATTGGACTTCAGGCCCACTCAACAGGGGTAGGGAGGGGTTCGTGTGGAGTAGTAAACAGAGCCAAGTACACATGCTTGGAGAGGCCATAGACCCTAGGGAAAAACTTTCTTCTGTCACTTCCCTAGATCAATGTAATTTATTCCTGTATTCTAAATATATATCCTATTTACAGACAAGTGTAGCACTTACCACTCATCAAAGAAGCTTCTTTCTACAACAGACGGAGACTATCACAAAGTTCCACAACTAGCCAAATGCAGAGAATGTGACTGTGAGGTACCCAGCTCTAAGCGACACATCTACAATGCATCCTCTACTCTTAAGGCTCAGGGAACGTCATGGAAGAGGTGGCAGAAAGAATGTAAGAACCCGAGGGATAAGACACCTGCTGCTAGTTAATGCATTCCACACATGGCAGGGAAGCCGCACCCATGAAATCTTGGTAGTCTGACAAGATCGGCATAATGACAGCACCAGTTGACATGCCAAGGTGGTTGGGGAGAACGCCATGGTATCCCACCTCAAGATGAAGAGCTGCAGGCAATCAATGGATGCTGGGGGAGGGAGAATCAGTTTTCTCCAGGGACGAGCTCCCTGAGAGGTTATCTAATCCCAAGTGGGCAACCATAACACAGGTTCATATGAGCACTAAAGGGGCTCAGAGCATATGTGTTTGTGTGTTTGTGTGTGTGTGCGTGTGTGTGTGTGTGCATGTGTGTGCGTGTGTGTGTGAGAGAGACAATAAAGAAGAGAACAAAAAATTGAGAGTTGGGGGATATGGGAGGAGTTGGTAGGGGACTGGGAGAAATGGAAATAATTCAAAGACAGAACTCATGCATAAAATTCTCAAAATAAAAAATTTTTTTAATTAAAAATGGCCCCAAAGGCTCACGCACTGAAGGCTTGATTCCAAGTGCAGAGACGGGGCTTGTGGAAAGTGATCAGTTGGATCGTGAGAGCTCTGATGTCATCCATGGATTAACCCACAGGTGAGTTCATAATTTCACCTCTAGACACCAACCTCTCGGGCTTGATTATGTGAACAAACAGAGCTGGAAGGTTGTTGGAAGATGATGAAAACTCACAAGGCAGGCGTCGGTCTTTGGAAGTGTATCGTTGAGCACTGCTTTGTCCTGGCCCTTCACCTCTGCTTTCGGGCTCCCATGAGATACACCACACAATTGTGAAGTTATGATATCCTACTTCGCCTCAGGCCCAAATGATGAAGCTAGCCCACCATGGACTGAAACCACAGAGACAGTATTAACCTTCTTTTAAGTTTTATATCAGGTATTTTGTCACAGCAATGGAAAGCTGACTAACAGACCTCACTGGACTAAATTTCAAAATCCTGAGTTTCTTCTCTTTGTCAGTAATTAATTAGAAGATGACACCTATAATCCCTGTCCTAGAGAAATAGAAACAGGAGGATTGGGAGTTCAAAGCCAGGACTTGACTACGTAGGGAGTCAGAAGCCAGCCTAAGTCACAGAAATCCTGTCTCAAATAAACAAAAGTAACCGTGACCACAAGTGTATCTTGAGTTGAAGCAAAGCATATTGAACTTAATAGAAATAGAAATGTGGAGAAAAAAATTACTGTTTCTGGTAAGTATAGTATTTCTCTCAAAGGTATATTTTTAGAACATTGAATATATTATATAGCCATTTGTTTCCTACTAAATAATAAAATCTTTGCTGCTTTCTTTAGTAACATTAATCTATCCTGGAATAACCATGCAGAAATAATCCTAGAACCTTGTCAATCATTGAATGAAGTGTCCACTGAGGGACCTTGCTGTTGAGGTGGGAGATGCTGATAATAACAGGGGAGTTTGCAGAAGCCCAGACAACTCTTTATAAAGCATAGATTTTCCACTAGGGTTTTTCTTACTGTAAACTGGGTGTCTACAATAAAAGCCCAGACTTGATCAAGCAAATCCTATGGCAATGCTTCTCTGAACACAGAGCTGGATGAAATCTGGGGAGCTGAGTCAGCCCACATCTGCACTGAGAGTTAATGAAGTTAACAGAATATCCGGATATGTAGCCAGGCTCTGTGTGTGTTTGTGTGTGTGTGTGTGTGTGTGTGTGTGTGTGTGTGCCCTTCCTGTCCTCAAACCCTGTAGGATGATTTAATTACTGTGATCTTAGTCACCGAGGTTGATCAGCAAGGTTGCAATCAGATGGCAAAATCAAGCATCAACAAAATGAGGGAGGAAGACGAACTTCCCTCGTCCCACTGCTCTGACCCTCTCTGCGTTGCTCTGTGTTCTTTTTATTCCACGTCACTTGTCATCCTGCAACACACTGTGCTCTTTCCTTCTCTGTGGTGTTCATGGTTTTCTGCTTGTTTTAAGACAGGGTCTTGGGGCTGGAGAGATGGCTCAGTGGTTAGGAACACCGGTTGTTCTTGTGAAGACCTGGGTTCGAATCCCAGCACCCACATGGAAGCTAACAACTGTCTGTAACTCCAGTCCCAGGGGATTCCACAGCCTCTTCTGACCTCCACGGGCATTGAATGACATGGGTGCCCTTACCTACATGCAGGCAATACATGCATACACATAAAATAAAAATTTTTTTTAAAAAGGAAAGGGTCTCATGTAGTCCAGGATACACCCAGGACTATGGCATCAAAGTTGGCCTTGAACTGATCCTCTGAGGACTGGAATTGGAGGTATGCACCACCATACCTGGCTGTGTCTTTTTAAAAACTATTTTATTATTTTTATTATTTTATGTGCATGAGTGTATTTCCTACATGTGTGTAGTAAGTGCACTCATGCAATGCCCATAAATGAAGGTCAGAAGAGGGTGTCGGATCCCCTGGAACTGGAGTTACAGTTGTTAGCTGCCTTATGGGTGCTGGGAACCAAACTCAGGTCCTCTGCAAGAGCAGCCAATGCTCTTAACTACTGAGCCATTTCTCCAACTTGAATGTAAACTAGTAGTCTTTGTATTGTTCACTAATATCTCCAAGAACTTTGAACAAAGCCTTAGCATACAGGAAGTGCTCAATAAATACTGAGTGAATGAATGAATGAAAATGCTAGTGAAAACTGCTAACAGACATTTACAGCTCAAGATGTTCAGATGCTTTTATGCATTTCGTGTGTATTATTTTATATATTTTTTTAATTTTATAAGGTTTTGTGTATTGCCTGCGTGTAGGTAAGTGCACCCGAGTCATGTAATGGCTGTCAGATCCCCTGGGACTAGAGTTAGGGACAGTTGTTAGCTGCCATTTGGGTTTATTGAGAATTTCATACATTTCTATAAGATGTTTTGCTCAAATCCATGCCTACTCCCTCCCCTCCAACTACTCCCACATCTCCCTATCACTTTTTTCTGATAACTTCGTGTACTCTTTCTTCTTCTTTGATTTATTTATTTTCATGGGGCTTTTAGCTACTCTAACACCCCTCCCCCCGAAGAGGGAACCTTAAAATCTTTTAAGGATTAGATACAAGCTCCAAAATACTTTCAACATTTTTGGCCTTTGGAACAGAGTATGTTGATAAGAAGCCCGAGGACATTTTGACATTTAGCCAAGAAACTGGCTACTTTGGGTTTTTTTTTTTTTTACCCTAACTGCCTAGCCAATTCCTGCCTCCTATTCTTATCACTCCACCCTCTGAAGAGGTTACCCAAATTGCCAATAGGGAATCAGGACGCAGACTGCTCTGGCTTCTTCCATGTTGAACAGGGTCGCAGGGTGAGGCATTTGGAGTACTCTTCAGTGGGTCTGTCTAAAAGACTCCCAAATTGCATAACTCTTATCTCTAAGGGGAAAACAAAGTTCTTGAATCTTGAATAGGAGATGTGAAGAAGAAGTAAAGGCAAGAGTAATTAGCATTATAAGTTCTAGCCAGAGAACTAGAAAAAAGTCAGAACAGGGCAATTTTCAAATGTTCATATGAGAGTCCATTGGAATTTCTTGACAAGGGCTTCCAAAAGCATCCCTCTATTGGGTTCTTCCTCATTTTTCTTTTGTCTTCCAAGACTGGACTCTAGAGTGATGGATTCAGGATTTCCTTTCAGGTAGTTTGATACCTGCTGAAGTGGTTAGAATCAGTGTCAGTTCCCTTTCAAAGGCTTCTAGATATGGGGAGAAAACAAATTTATCCATCATTTTAGAACAATAGCTGGTTGTCTCCCTTAGCTACAGGTGGGCACTACAGTACTGGAGACCAAGATTTGAAGTCTTACATCTGAGCAGCACTTTCTGGTTAGGAACAAAATCATCAATGAGTAATAATTGTCTAAATAACTTTTTACACATAGTTAAGCCTAATGTCTGGGAAGTGTAATCCCTTGAACTCTTAAAGAAATATACTGATGACTTTACTCTTT
>NW_008352479.1:492609-493570 GCF_000622305.1 Nannospalax galili | reverse complement strand
AATTTCTACTTTTATTTTTGTTATTTTATCTTGTATCCTAATTTTGGGTTTGGTTTGTTCTTTACTTTCCAGTCTTGAGTTGTTCTGTTAAGTCATTTATATATTCTCCTTCTAATTTTTTAAAAATTATTTATTAATAACCATATAGTTAGAAGAAGCATTTCATTACAACAGAATTCACATATTCAATAATAATTTTCAGAGCTAAGATGCATCTCTTTCAAAACAGTGGCTGTAATTTTTAGGTTCACAGTTGAATTAATACAGTTATAAAATATTGAACTCAGTATAAACCCTGTAAGATATAAAATTTAATGAGTTTTTACCCTTTAAAGAAGATCTCCATTTCATTTTAAAATATGCTATTTCTTACATTGTTTAAATAATATTTTTAGAAGAAGCATATCATTTCAGCTTTAATATGCTCAATAACAGTTTCCAGAGCAAAGATACAGCTCTTTCAAAAGTGGCTATAAACTTTTTAGGTTTGTTGTTGAATAATACAGTTACACAATATTCAACTCAGTATGAGCCCTGTAAGACATAAACCTGAATGAGTTTTTAGCCTTTAAAAAAGATCTCCATTTCATTTTAAAATATACTGTTTCTTACGAAAGGCTCATTGTTTTTGCTACTAACACTTAGATGTTGGCACATGTATCTGTAATCTGTATGTAATCTATATTTGTCTGATTATTACTAGTCATACTTGGTTGCACTCAGATCCTTGGCACCTGTGTATGGCTATAAAGTCGTCGGGTCAATGGTAATGTTTATCACCTCTACTAATTAACATGATGTAATTTTTTATGTTTCCTCCTCAAATATGTCTTTGTTTATTTGTTGATTTTTCATTGTAGAAGTCTTTAATCTCTTTGGTCAGGTTTATTCTGAGATATTTTAATTTTTTTGCAGCTGTTGTGAAAGGGAGTATTTCCGTGTACTCTTTCTCTGATGGCTA
>NW_008352479.1:489767-491699 GCF_000622305.1 Nannospalax galili | reverse complement strand
TGATCTTTCTGGTGTCTGTTGTGATGTTTCCCCTTTCATATCATTTTGTTGATTTTGGACGTTCTCTTTCTTTTGGCTAACTGGGCTAGCGGTCTGTCAATCTTATTTATTTTTTCAAAGAACCAGCTCTTTGATTTGTTGATTCTTTATATTGTGTTCTTTGTTTCAATTTCATTAATTTCTGCCCTGATTTTTGTTATTTCTTCTTCTCTGCTAGGTTTGAGTTTCATTTGTTCTTGCCTTTCCAGCACCATGTAGGCACTTAGAGCTATAAACTTCCCTCTAAGGACAGCTTTCAGCGTGTCCCAGAGGTTTTGTTGTGTTGTATTGTCCTTTTCATTTAGTTCTAGGAATACTTTTATTTCTTTCTTAATTTCTCTTTTCATCCATTCATCATTCACGAGTGTGTTGTTTAATCTCCATGTGTTCATGTGGTGACTAGGGCTTCCTCTGGTGTTGATTTTAATCTTTATTGCACTGTGGTCTGATAGCATGCATGGAATTATTTCAACCTTTTTGTGTCTGTTGAGGTTTGTTTTGTGACCCAGTACATGGTCAATTTTGGAGAAGGTTCCTTGGGGCACTGAATAGAAAGTATGTCCTTTGGTGCTTGGATGGAATGCTCGGCAGATGTCTATTAGGTCCATTTGATATATGGTATCATTTAATTCAGAGGTCTCTCTGTTAACTCTCTGCCCTGTTGACCTATCTAATGGAGACAGTGGGGTATTGAAGTCCACTGCTATTAATGAGTTGGGATTAATCTGGGTCTTAAAGTCCTGTAGTATTGTTTTTATGAAGTTGGGTGCACCAGATTTTGGTGAATATATGTTCATGATTGTAATATCTTCTTGATTTATTGTTCCTTTGATCAGAATGAAGTGACCCTCTTTATCTCTTCTGATTAGTTTTGGTCTTTTTGAGACAGGGTCTCCCTGTAGCCTCAGCTGTCCTGGTACTTACTATGTAGACCAGGATGGCCTTGAACTCACAGAGATCTGCCTGCCTCTGCCTCCCAAGTGCTGGGACTACAGGCGTGCACCACCACACCTGGCTTAAAGTGCCCTCTTTATCTCTTCTGATTAGTTTAATTTAAAGTCTATTTTGTCAGACATTAGAATTGGAATGCCTGCTTTTTTCTTAGTACCATTCACTTGGTATATTTTTTTCCATTCTTTAACCTTAAGGTAGCACCTATCCTTGTGAGATGGATTTTTTGCAGACAGCAAGCTTGCGAGGCAGAGCCTGTATCTAGGCATTTTTGTCTTTTTGAGACAGGGTCTCCCAGTAGCCCCAGCTGTCCTGGAACTCACTATTTAGACCAGGCTGGCCTTGAACTCACAGAGATCCACCTGTCTCTCCTGGAACTCATTATGTAGACCAGGATGGCCTTGAACTCACAGAGATCCACCTGTCTCTGCCTCCCAAGTGCTGGGACTACAGACATGAGCCACCACTCTTGGCTTGAGTTTTGTTTCTTAATCCATTCACCTAGTCTGTGTCTTTTGACTGGGGAGTTCAGTCTGTTGATATTTATAGTTATTAATGAAAGATGTGCATTGAATCCTGTCATTTTTATTTCTGTTCACATTCTTGATATAGCTGTACTTTTCCAGAGTTATAACTTCATTGATTTTCTTTCCACAACCCCTTGGGTATAGTCATTCCTTTCTTCAGCTCTTTGTATTGCTTCAAGAACTCTCTGAAGGGCTGGTTTTGTGGACATTAATTCTTTCAGCCTATTTATGTCATGGAAGATTTTTCTTTCCCCTTTGACTATAATAGACATTTTGGCTGGGTATAGTAGTCTGGGTTGGCATCTGCGGTCATTTAAAACTGGGAATATTTTGGTCCAGGTTCTTCTGGCTTTCATAGTTCACGCTGAAAAGTCAGCTGTTATCCTAATGGGTTTTCTTTTATATGTGACTTGTT
>NW_008352479.1:478679-489746 GCF_000622305.1 Nannospalax galili | reverse complement strand
GCCATGGAGAGTTTCTTTTCTGGTCCTGTCTGTTTGGTGTTCTATGTGCTTCTTGTATTTGTATGGGCATGTCTTTATTTAATTTTGGGAAATTTTCTTCTATTATTCTGTTGAAGATCTGGTTCATGCCATTATCTTGGAATTCTTCTCCTTCCAGTATGCCTATTATTTGTAAGTTTGGTCTTTTTATGGTGTCACACAATTCCTGCATATTCCATTCTCATGAGTTTTTAAATTTTTCATAATCTTTGCTTGAGTGGTCTAGTTCGTCCACTTTATCCTTCAGTCTTCATATTCTGTTTTCCATTTCATTCATCCTATTGGCAAGGCTTTCTCCTGTCATCTCTAATTGGCTTACTGAGTGATTCACTTCCTTCTTCATTTCTGTCTGAGTAGTCTTTAATATTTCTAGCTCTTTTCTGAATTCATTCAGAAATTTATCCCTATTTTCCTTCAGTTCTTTGATTTCTTTGTGTGTTCTTTAAATTCACTGAATTCTTTTATCATTTTTATAATTGTTCTTTTGAGTTCCATGTCCTGCATTATCTCTAGGGGGTTCTCATTATACTCCTCTAGAGGACTATTGGTATTTGGTGAAGATATGTTATTTTGGTTTTTCATGTTATTATTCTCTGTTTTTTTTTTTTGACATGTGAATTTCTTTTGTAGTTTGTTTCTTGTGTAAGCCTCAAGCCTTCAAGTTTAGGTCGGTTTCTTTTTGTAAACTTTATGTTCCCTTGTGGTTTACTTTTTGGGCATGGAAATCTGGTTCATCTAAGCTTCTGGTTCTCTCTTTTGATTTTATATTGGAGTGGTCAAATTGCTTTTGTCTTCAGGAGTTCCCACAGAGGTCCAAGTCAGATGAGGATCAGATGTTCTTGGGCTTTCTCCTAAGGTCTGGATTCCTCCAGGAAAGATGTTTTCCTCAGGAATTTGGGAGTTGGACTCGCCTGGGAACAGGGCCCAGGAAAAATGCTGGTCTCAGGCAGCTGGTGGCTGTGCCATCCAGAGATGCAAAGGGGGGTGGGGGTGGGAAGAGGTCCCAAGGGATCCTGGGGACTGCAGGGAGGAACTGGGTTGGTCTGGATGCAAAGGATCAGAAAGCAGTGGTGGTTCCAAGTAGAAAGGTCATCCCCGGTGTCTGGGGTGCCAAGACAAGAAATGGGCCAGTACCCAGGCTAGGAGGAGAGACTGGCAGGGGAGCTGGGAGGATGAATGAGGCTGGGGGGCGGGTCAAGACACGGTAGGCACTGATGGACTTACCCAGGAAAGAGGCTGGTGGGTGGTGCAGCCCAGGGAAGCAGAGGGAGGTGAGGGCAGGACCAGGCCCAGAGGGCTCCTGGGGACCACGAGAAGGAACTGGGTTGGTCTGGATGCAAAGGATCAGGAAACAGTGGTGGTTCCAGGCCAAAGGTCAGCACCAGTGTCCAGGAAAGAGTCTGGCAGGTTGTGCAGGCCTTGTGTGTACTCTTAATGCTCACATTGAGCCAGGCATGGTGGTGCATGCCATTAATCCCAGCACAAGGGAGGCAGAACCAGGCAGATCTCTGTGAGATCAAGGCCAGCCTGGTCTACATAGTGAGTTCCAGGCACTGGGGTACAGAGAGACCCTCTCTCAAAAACAAACCAAAACCAAAAAACTGAAATGCTCACACTGAGCTTTTAAAAATACCAGATGACCCTGATTTTTACACATCTTAAAATCCCATAATACATCTGTCTCTGGGATGCAATAATAACATCAGCTCACTGGGACTGAGGAGATGCTCAGAGGTTAAAGTGTTTGCCATGAAAGCATGAGGACCTTTGGGCCAGAATCTGCATAAAAGATGAGGTAGACATAATGACCTATCTGTTATCCTAGTCTGGGAAGGTAGACACAGAGGGTCCCCAGACTGAGCTGGCTAGTGAGACTAGCCTTATCAGTAAGCTCTGGATTTGATTGAGAGACCCTAACTCAATGAATAAGGTGGAGGAGGGATGGAAGATGATTCCAACATCAACCCAGGCCTCAACATGCATGTATATACACACTTACTTATGTGCAACAACATGCATACACACACACACACACACAAAATGGGGAAAGACACAAATAATATTAGCTGCCTGAGAACATTTCTCAAAGCTCTTCTTAAGCACAATGACTACCTCTAACTGAGAACCAGCAGGCTCAGAGCTTTAGTACACAAACAAGCAACAAATAAATATAAATATCTTCTACCTGGGATGTAGTTATGAAGGCAGAGGAGGAAGAGATACCAGAGAGGAAGCTTCTACCATGGAGGAAGAAAAGAGAGAGGCTCCCTCTCTTCCAGGAGATTATCAGAATAATGTGGAAAGAAGATGAAGGGAGAAAAGATATTATGTGATTCTTCTAGAACCCAGGACTGAATCCCAACAGGTTTCCAGAGGATTCTGAATGAGACATAAACCACAGCATTTGAGGCAGACACTGAAGCCAGATTGGGTCCCTGAGACTGGATATATGACTAGACAATGGTCAGACTACATAGAACTTAAACCTCTTTCAGTCTCCAGAACAATTATGCCAGGATGTCAGAATGCAGTCAGTGATCACCTTCTTCCTTATGTCTGTTTCCCTTTTCCAGCCTAGAACCAACCACAGAAAAATGGTATGTTCCCCCAAACAACCCCATAGGATGCCCTGCCTCTGATTACCCACATCTGGCTCCCCCATTTCTGTATCCTCCAACCACAGCACACTTGGGTCCTCCTTCCCATCTACTTCCCAGAGGTAGAGAGGAACGGCCTCACTTTTGCATTTATGACAAAGAAAGGGGACAAGTGACAGAATCCAGACACCAAACTGAGACTCTGTGGCGGGGGAGGTGCACAGAGGGGATGGGGTCCTCTGCTCCTCTTCCATCTCCTGTAGCATTGTCTGTAGCAATGTCCTGTGAAGGGGACTAGCGAGTGCTGTTCACCAAAGCAACACCAATGTGGACTGACTTTGCAAAGACACAGCATTCTGGGTGAGATTCATTCTACATTGTCAGCTTTCTGTTGTGAGAACTGAGCATCGATCCAGAGAATGTGCTCCTTGGTGACTTCTGCCTGGAGGTACCAATCTTCATATCTGTGTTCAGAGGCAGTGAAGTCACACAGGTTGAGGACCCCAGACACAACACAACTATCTCTTTGACTGACCCTGGGGTCATCCCAGTCTAACTACCCCCTCCTCCCTGAAGAAGCACCTGCTATCTGCTTGCACCCCTACCAGGACAATCCCAACCCCTACATCTAGCACTACACAGCAGGAATTCATCCAGGATGACTCCCACCTTACATATGAGCTCTCAGGACCACTTGAGTTGGGCCAATTTGTTCATTTGAGAGGCGTCTTAGAAGAAAAGGAAGTAAAGTTTCTCAGGCTCAGCCAGAAACAGCTTTTGATTGGTATGTAGAGATTTCCAAATGAAATTCTGATTCAAAAATTGTTTCACTGAAAGATCCTTAGTGGAAACTCATAAGCAACACAATAAACTCAAGCAACAATGAATTTCACTCATTTCCTAGTGAGTCATCTACATCCTTGCCTAGGACCTCCCTGCCTCTAGCCTCCTCTTCTGCCTTATCCTTCTGATTTCAATCTCTCTCTCTCTCTCTCTCTCTCTCTCTCTCTCTCTCTCTCTCTCTCTCCTCTTGTTTCAACTTTCCTCTTCCTCCTTTCTAGGCCCCTCTCCTAGGACCTGAGAATGCCACAGTCCAAGTCTGTAGATGCTGTAGTTATGTTTCCACTGCTGTGAGGGAATAAAGGGTTTATTTGGTTTAGAGTTTCAAGTTACAGCCCATCATTTTCGGCAGTGCAGGCAGGAACTCTAGCAGTTAGTCACATCACATCCACTGTCAAGAAAAGAATGAGAGTAAATGCCTCTTTGCTTGCTTGCTCTCAGCTACTCCCCCCTCCTTTTACCATCCAGGACTTCCTGCCTAGGGAATGATGCCACCCACAGAAAACTGGGTCTTCTTACAGCAATTAACAATCAAGACAATCCCCCACACCCAGGCCAATAGGCCAGCCTGATTTAGATAATTCCTAACTCCTCTTAGGTGATTCTAGGTTGTGTCAAGTCCAGTTAAAACTGACCAGCACAGTAGACAATTGTAGAAATAAACCTTGCATCTATGCTGAATTAAAGACCTATTCAAGGTTTCCACAAAGCCAGCTATTATTTATATAAGGATTTGGGTTTTCTTTCAGTACATATGTCTCCAAGTCACCTGAACAATGTGATTTGTACAACTCTTGCTCAAAAACATAGATACTAACTCTTGAATGGTAAAAACTGATAGAATCAACCCAGAAAGGAATCTATAGAATTTCTCTTTCCATGGTAAACTTCAGAGTTAGAAAAAGGAACCCAAATCAGGGCCATGTCTTCTAAAATCCAAACCAAAAATGTTTTCAATAAAAATTTATTGAACCAAGAATATAAGAACACAGCATGCAGTCCACCCCAAGAGGCAATGTACCCTTCTGTGACGGGGCAAACGCAAGATCTGCACATTTAGAATTTCACCTTATACTCTACTTCACATGAAAAAGGAAAAACTATAAGGAACTTACCCCCATGCCAATCCAGTCACTAACATATGAAGGCTGTCTTTTCATGTTTTCTTAAACATCCTCTTCCTGACCTTCAAGATTTCTCCTATTAGAAGAGACATCAGAAGAAACTACTCTGAGCTTCCTTGGAAGGGACCCTATCAAGTGCTGATGACAATAACTACAACGTTGATGTCCACAAACAATCAATCACTCAACTCAAGTTTCACAGTTAAAGAACCAATTTCAAATTCCACATGGAGAGGCTCATCCAGTGACAACCTCACATGTAAGAGTCTCAGAAATCCTGTAGCATGCATTTTGGGAGTTAAATATCTGCTCTAAAATCTTTGGAATATGCAGGTGACTTTGGATAAGGGGTCATGAGTCTGAGACCTCTAAATGATCTCTTTCTTTATATTCTTGTTTATAGCCACTATTTTCACATTTTCTATAAACTATTATTATCCACTCATAATGACCCTTTATTTCTTTTCTTTCCTCTTAATTATCACTATTGCATCAAAACATATCTATTATGGGGGTTAGGGAGATGGTTAGTAGGTTAAGTACTTGCTGTGCAAGCATGAGATTCTGAGTTCAGATCCCTAGCACCCATATAAAAAAGCTGAGCATGGTAGCATATACCTGTTACCCCAGCACTGTAGGCATTCAGATGTAGAAACAGGCAGATGTCCCGAATGTACTAGCCAACCAATCTAGATAGTCAGTGATCTCCAGGTTCAGTGAGATACCCTGTTTCAAAAAATACATGTGTACACACACACACACACACACACACACACACACACCATCAAAATAAAATCCAGTAGAGCCACTGAGGATGAAGCTGGGATGAAGGAGAGGTTTCCAAGTTAGTAGAACTAATATTTATTGACACCACCCCCCATGTCTGCCAGGTCCTGTTTGTGGCTCTGAAGATGTGTAAATAATGTGTAATAATTCAGCTTCCCTTACTTTGAGAAGTTTGCAAGTCCCTTACTCCAACTGCCAGCCATTTGATTTTTCTCTGTTCAGTTGATATGGCATAATGGTACCTCCTGCTTGGAAGCCTGTCTCTGATAAGGAGATCTGAGCAGTGCTGGGGGTCATGGGATGAGCAGTTGCAGCCATATCTGAACAAGGACTTTGTTCTAGGCTTGTTGGGGATCCTACTCTTGCAACTTGTCTCTTAGTGGTAAGGAAACAGGGAAGGGTATAGAACATAAACCTTAGCTGGAACAGGCTGTAAAGGAAAGCACACCCTGTTTCCCAGAGACTTTACTCTTGAGAGAGACTGGATAGGTCATGGGAGGAGAGACAGCAGACATTTGCTCCCAAGAGGCCCAATAACAGAGAATGCTGAAGCATCCAGTGACGTCACAGTCACTTTATAACTGAGTCAGAAAAAAGTGTTTACATTCACTCACCACACATCCCATTAGACAAAGGAGACCAGAGAGGAAATGACTCCGCTGGGCAGCTGCTTTTACAATGATGATAATAATAATGAAAAAGACCAATTTGGCCTTTCGGAGAATCAAGCATGGACTGGAAGGCTGTCCTTTATGAAAAGTTTCATTACCAATGTTCTGGAAAAGGTCTTTGTGTCTTATCTTTCCCGCTCAATAGTTCAATCAACTGTCTTCAACACAAAGGGAAACAAAGGCCAGCCTGAGGACAGTCTCTCTTTTCTGTCACTCTCCTGAGGCTTCCCTCTCCCTCCTTCTGTTTCTGCTTGTTCCTTATTACTAGATGGTCTCTGTTGTAATATTCAATTGCGTTAACTGAATAATTATGCTGTGGGTTTATTTGGGACCCACCTTCTGTATATTGCTGCATTATAATGATCACATTATAAAATGCAAAAGCTGTGAAGAATTCCAGCCAGATACAGGAAGGTTTTTAAATGTGCATTTAGGTAAGCTAACTGGAATCAAATGAATACTTGAATTTTCTAGTCCTGTGTGCAGATTTCGTATTTAGTAGATTGTTGTATAAAGCCAGTCCTTAGTTCCAAGAAAAGTTTATTACATTTTATTTATTTGTGTGTGAGTGTGGGTGTGTGCACACCATGACTCGAATTCAGAGGACAACTTTCGGGAATTGGTTCTCTTTTTACATCATGTGAGTTTGGGAGATTGAATTTAAATCTCCAGGTGCCAAGTCTGAAAATATTATTTGCAAAAGTCACATTTCAACTACTTTATTAGGGCAACCCTTTAAGCATGGTGACTAATCACTAGAAAAGCAGCACCCGAAGCAAAATGAAAAATAATCCAAGCCTCGCAGAACTTTTTAACGGTCCTGTGTGTGCCTACACTCCCCAATACCAATCCCCCTCACCAAACTCTCCTACCTCCAAGAAGCCGATTACAGAACAATGAGGCATTCTTCCTGAAGTTTAGAGCCTTAAGATTTAAAAAACATCTTTGTTTCTTGCTCAGCAGGAAAAATCCCATGAGAATCAATTCGTCACTGTTTACCTGTCACATGCTAAAATAATCCAGAACACAAGCACAAAACATTTCATGAGTCAATTTATGCCTCTCCATTAATCTGTCTCAAGGAACTTTCACTACAAAGGATTTATAGTAAGGCGTCACATGATCACAAAAATGTTTTCTCCTTAAAATTCTTTCTGACTCATTTGTGAACTCCAATACTATAAGATGATGATTTTAATAGATGGGCTTATTGTCTAAAGGAAACTTGTACAGGTTTGTTTTTTGGTTTGTTTTGTTTTTTTGGTAAATCAAGGTATGTGCAGATATTCTTCTTTTAACATTTTATTTATTATATTTTTAACTTTATGTGTATGAGTGTATTGCTTGCATGTGTATAAAGTACACTCATGTTGTGCAGTGTTCACAGAGATCAGAAGAGGGCTCTGGATCCCCTGGAACTGGAGTTATGGACAGTTGTTAGCTGCCGTGTGGGTGCTAGGAATCGAACCTGGGTCCTCTGCAAAAACAGTGAGTGCTCTTAACCGCTGGGCCATCTCTCCATCCCTGGACAGACATTCTTTAAAGCAAGACACATATATGCCTATCTGTGTGTGTGCACACATTCAGCAGAGAAACCTTTTTGATCTTTAATCTGTACGTGTGTGCATCCAAATAGGCATGTAGATTGATAAACACACATAACACATGCATGGTGTATATTATATATGTATGTGTATACATACATACATGCATGCTGTGGTGTTTAGGTTTATGGGCCATAGGGGGTTCCCAAACATTTGGTCGGACATTATTCTGGATGTTTCTGTGATGGCATTTTGTGGTGAGATTAACATTTGAGTCAGTAGACTGAGTAAAGCAGATTGCCTTCTCTAATGTGAGAGGATAAACCTCATCTAATCAGCAGAAAATGTAAAGTGAACCAAAGGGCTGGTCTTCCCCTGGGTAAGAGAGAATTCTGCCAGCCTGATGGTTTTCAAAGTAGGGCATTGGCCTTTTCCTACAATCAGATTGGAACTGGGACTTGTAACCCTCTGCAATCCGTGAAATCAATTCCAATTGCTTTTGAGGTGTGTGTGTGTGTGTGTGTGTGTGTGTGTGCACGTGCGTGTGTGCGTGTGCATACAAATACACATGTGTCTGCAGGTTTGCATGTGTATGGAGCAAGAGCTCAACCTTGGGTGTCATTCCTCAGGCACCATCCACTTCTGTTTGTAAGAACTTGAGTTTGAGCTCCAGCCTGTAACCCTAGCCCTGGGGAGGAAGAGACAGGAGGATGCCCAGGGCTTTTTGGCCTGCCAGTCTATCTGAGTCAGTGATCTTCATGTTCAATGAAATATCTTGTTTCAAAAGATAAGGTGAAAAGTGATAGTGGAAGACATTTGACATCAACCTCTGGCTTCCACATGCAAGTGTGCATACTTGTGTGCATGTCTGTGCACGCATGGAGGCTATGCTAAGTGCTGGAGGGTGCTCTATTACTTGTGTTCAAACTGAGGAATGGTTAGTCTGCTGAAATTGTCAAGGAAATAGTCTTGAGAAGAATGTAATGTATACTGAGTCCCAAAGACTGAGTGAGCTTGTTAGGGAAGAGGGGTTAGAAGAGGTGCCAGGCTTGTGAAGTTGATGACTTTGATGCAGAATATATAGACTCTCAGGAGACAGAAAATGATTTGAATTCAAAAGAAAGGCATTCAAATGAATTCTTTAGGGGCTGGAGAGATGGCTCAGTGGTTAAAAGCCCTGGCTGCTCCCAGGTGCCGTTCTCAGAACGGAACACATGGCAGTTCAGAACCATCTGTGACTCCAGTTCCAGGGGATCAGATGCCCTCTTCTGGCATCCGTGGGCATTGCATGCACATGGTGCACATACATACATGCAGGCAAAACACTAATAGACATACTACTAAAAAAAAATCTAAAAGAGAGAGAGAAAGAAACTACAATGAATTCTTTAGGCATTTGAGATCTGTGTTGATGAAGGTCAGACCCTGGCATACCTCCCTTCTGCAAATATAACCACAAAGTGAGTTAAGGCATTGAGTCATTAGTGCATAACTAGAAACTAAATAAAACTTAACAGAAACACCAAGAAATAGTTGAAGGATGTAATGGTCAATCTCCATTGCCAACTTGACTGGGTTTGGAATTACCTGGGTGACACACCACTGGGTCTGTCTGAGAGGATGTTTCCAGGGAGGGGAGATTCACTCTGAACATAGGTGGTACCATCCCATGGGCAAGGGGTCCACACTGAATGAACGAGGAGGAAATGAAAAGCCTGATGAGTGCTTGTGTTCACCTCTCTCTGCTTCCTGCACTGCTGAAATGTGAGAAAGAGGAGTTCCAGCAGGGCGCACATCCCCACCACCATGGAGCCCCATGCTGCCAACACTGTCCCCACTGTGTTGGTTAATCTTGATTGTCAGTGTAACAGGATTTAGAATCACCATGGTAACAGATCTCTGGGCATGTTTATGAGGGTGTTTTTAGGTTATATTAACTGAAGTGGGAAGACCCAGCTTGAACATGGGTGTCACCTTCCCAAGGTCTGGAGACATGAACTGAGTGAAAAGAAGACAGACTGAGCACCACCATCTATGTCCCTCTGCTCCCTGACCACAGTTGACATGTGACCAGCTGCCCAACACTCCTGTCACCAGGTCTTCTCCATCACAATGAACCTCACTCTCAAACTATGAGCCAACATAAACCATTCTTTAAGTTGGTTTTGTCAGGATATTTTGTCACAATAGTGAGAAAAATTAACACACCCATCATATTGGACCATATTTCTTCAAACTAAGAGCCAAGATAAGGGTTTCCTCCCTTAATATGTTTGTCAGGCATTTGGTCACAGCAAAGAGAGAAGTAACCACTACAACAAGGTTTCTAAAGCAGTTCTCAAAATTCAGCATGCATACAAATCACTTGGGAATTTTGCTAAAGAGAGAGACAGAGACAGAGACAGAGAGAGAAGTGCATGCAGGTACCCTGTACCACTACCTGCATGTGGAGCTCAGAGGACCTTGGATGTCAGTCCTCACCTTTCTCTTCATTTGGGAGAGGGTCTCTGGTAAATGACTGCATACTCCAGGCTAAATGACCCACCAAGGATTCTGTCTCTACTTCCCATTTTACTGTCGGAGGACTGGGGTTATAGATGCTCCTGTACCTGGCTTTATGTGGGTACTGGGGTTTCAAACTCGGGTTTAAACTTTCGTGACTGATGCTTTGCTCACTGAGCCATTGCCCTAGCCCTAAAACACTGTTTTTTGAGTTTATAGGGTTGAGCTGGGGGCTGAGTTTTTCTATTTCTAACAAACTCCTGAGCAACCCCAAAGGTATTTATCTTGGTGCATGATAGATACTAAAGGAGCATTAACCCAAAGGAAAAAATTGCAAAGGAAATAACTAGAAAAGAAATTTGACAAAATTCATTTTTTATTTAAAATTTTATTTCAAAAAATTCATTTATTTGGGCTGGAGAGATGGCTCAGTGGTTAAGAGCACTGACTTCTCTTGCAGAGGACCCCGGTTCATATTCCCAGCACCCACAAGGCAGCTACAAACCATCCTTAACTCCAGTTCCAGGGGAATCCGATGCCCTCTTCTGACCTCTGTGGCATCACGACATGGGTGCACTCACTCATATACATACAAAAATAAATATATTTTAAATTTTTATTTATTCTGGCTCGCCTGTTTCCTGACTCTTAAACTCTTTATTAACATTGAGACATAATTGCTGGATGTCCAAGGAAGCTCTGGGTGGGTATATCATGTGCAGAGTTCTCTCTCTCTCTGCCTCTCTCTCTCTGTCTCTCTGTCTCTCTCTGTCTCTCTCTGCTGGCTCGCCTGTTTCCTGACTCTTAAACTCTTTATTAACATTGAGACATAACTGCTGGATATCCAAGGAAGCTCTGGGTGGGTATATCATGTGCAGAGTTCTCTCTCTCTGTCTCTCTCTGTCTCTCTCTGTCTCTCTCTCTGTCTCTCTCTCTGTCTCTCTCTCTCTCTGTCTCTCTCTCT
>NW_008352479.1:469190-478246 GCF_000622305.1 Nannospalax galili | reverse complement strand
CATGAGCTGAACTCATTTCATGCTTTGGTGCTAAGTGGATTCCAGGGAGAGTAGGGATCTGCATATAGGCTACACTTTACACTGTAATAACATCCCCACTGAGCGCCTTTGTCTGATGCCACCAGCCATAATGAGATTGTCATGAGCTGAACTCATTTCATGCTTTGGTGCTAAGTGGATTCCAGGGAGAGCGGGGATCTGCATATAGGCTACACTTTACACTGTAATAATGTCCCCACTGAGCGCCTTTGTCTGATGCCACCAGCCATAATGAGATTATCTTCTGAGTGTTAATTCTCTCAGAAATCTTGGGCAAGCTCTCCCGTGCTAACACCCATCTCCACCCACAACCCACAGTGTCTGCACTCATTGCAATAGGGGCAGATTTTTTTTTTTTTTTTTTTTTTTTTTTTTTTCTTCCCAAAACTGGTATATTTCATTGAACTTGATTTCCAACCCCACATATTTTCTTACAAGCAACATGATTTCTTCCTTCTTTGTGACTCATCTGTGTATCTATACCACATTTTCTTTTTTTAAATTATCAGCTTTAGGTCATTTACTGAAAAGTTATTTTCACTGTTGTATTTAATTTACAATGACCCTCATAAGGTTAATATTATTTATAGCATCAAATATATCATTTGAATTCAGTTCAACTTCCATAGATACTTCATGATGGGAACAGAGGGTTGTAGAATTTGTGTCATAGTTACCCGTGAGACTTTATTAGCAATATTTTTATTGAATTTTTGTGCATGTCAAACAATAAATCTTAATCATACTTAGACCCTCCCTCCCCCACCTGCACCCCTCATAGTCCCTCCCACCGGATTTCATGCATTCTGGAATACATGTTAAGGCCTATAAAATCAAGTGTTATATACCCAGATGTCCCTCAGTGTGAGTTCATCCACAGGACCCTGATCAGCATATCTAGCATCACTCCCTTAAAGAAAAACAACTCTTCCTCACCCAGCAGTGGTCAGCTACCAATAGTCCCTTGGTTAAGTTGGAGCTTCTTACCTATTTCCCCAGTTCTATGCTGAGTTTTTGTCTGGTTTGAGTTTGAATGGGTCTTGTGCATGCTGTCACCTCTGGGGCAAGTTCTTTTGAGCAAGTTCCCAGAAAAGATCCACTTCCTTTTTATGGCCTTTCTGGAATCTTCTCTTTTGTCTTGAGTCATGTGTCAGCTATGTTAAGATTTCCTGAGGCCCTAGCACATGAACTCTCCCTTCAAGACTCCTGTCTGAGAGCCTCCCTGACCCTGTATTTCCTCCCAGGCAAAGTTAGAGTTCTACTTTGGTTCATGTATGGAAAGCTTGGTTTTTACCTGGCTTTTTATTTTGGAAGGTTTGGAAGTATCCCTCTTGGAGTGTGGCGTTGGGGGATGTGTCTTGTCATAACTGCCACCTTGATCCTGTCTGTCTGAGGTGACCGACTTTGTTCCCCCATATCCTCCACACGGTGATGGTCTGCCTCACCATGGTCCACAGACCATGGAGTCAACCATGGACTGACACATCTGAGGCAGTGAGCCAAACTTAGGTTTTCCTCATTTAAATTGTTCTGTCAGGTATTTGATCAGAATGATGACGGCTGACTAACACAGCTGGCCAAGTGAGATAACTCTTTGAACCTCCAGCAGTTGAGTCAAAGCTCAAAATGGGAGCCAGGTATGGTGGTACGCACTTGAAATCCCAGTACTTGGGAAGTAGAAGCAGAAGACTTGGGAGTGCGACGTCATAAGCTACATAGAGTTTGAGACCCACCTGGGCATTAATAGGTATGTATGGGAGGGAGGGCCTCCCCCACTTGGAGTGTTTTTTTTTTTTATTAGATGCTCGATTGATTCTGTAGTTAAGGTACCTATTAGACTGTTCTGATGGCTTCATGGTTACAAAGCATTGTATACAGAGATCTTTAGTCTAGGACAAAGGTTTGTGAAGGAGTCATGCTTTCTACCAGCAGATTGATGGCAGCAAGGAGATGTTATGGTGGCAACCAGCAATTAGATACTTTCCAAGCTGCTTTGGGCCTTTAAAGCAGAAAGGCCCTGTGCTAGTTAGTTTTAAAATCTCAACTTGCCAATACCCGGGATCACCTGAGAAGAAGGCCTCACTTGAGGAACTGCCTAGATTAGGTTGGCCTATGGGTGTATCTATGGGGGATTGTCTTGATTGTTAATTGATGTAGAAGGACCCAGCCCATTTGGGTGGCACCCTTCCACAGGCTGGACTCTGGATGGTGTATGAGTGGAATAGGTGAGCTGAGTAGCAAGCAAACCCAGCAAGCAGGCAACACAGATGCTGCCATCTCTCTCTGCTCTTCACTGTGGATGTGATGCTTTAAACGCCTGCCTTGACCTGGAATCATAAGCAAAATAGGCCCTTTCCTCCTGTGTTGCTTTTGGTCAGGATGTTTTTGCCACAGTAACAGAAGTGAAACTATAAGAGGCCTGGACTGTAGCTCATCCTGGCTGACTGGAAGTCCCCTGAGGTGTTTCCTCGCTGTGCTTCACTTCCCTGCTGCCAGTATTGGGCCTTTGATCTTGGATCGGCAGCCTCTGCAAGTTACTTAGCACCACACACTCCTCAGCAGCCTGAAGGAGTTGTCTCAGTCTGTCCTAAGATTTTGTCAACATTTCAACATCTTCATTGAGGTACAATTTATAGTCCATAGCATTCACTCATTTTAAATGTACAGTGATTTTCTTATCAAGTTTGCACAGTTGTTCAAACATCACCACAATCTATTCTTAGGAAATTCATCTCACCCCCCACCCCAAAATGTTATCTTACCTGTTTTGTAAGCTTGTCTGTCTCCACCCCAGCTGGAAGAAACCATTCATCTATTTTCTGTCTCTATATTTTTAATTTCTAGACATTTCATGGAAATGGAATCATAGAATACATGATCTGTTGTCTTTGGCTCTTTTCACTGAGTATGTTTTTGAAAGTTTTTCAAGTGACAGAAAATATCAGAAGTAGGATCCATTTCTTTGCTGAGCACTGCTCCTTATGTAGTTTTAATGGCCATATTCTTTAAACCCTAAGCGAGAACCATCAAACTGTTCCTCTAATACGTAGGGACACTCAAATATTTTAAACTGAGACTGCTTTAAATACGGTATGGAAACACTCTTTCTCCTTTATCCCTAATAGAGTTTGATAAACTCTGCTCAGAAAAAAATTAATTCTGCTATCCAGCTGAATAATTTGATCCTAACAAATATATTTATATACTAATGCAGTTGTTACACATAGAGGCAAGGAAATGATTTGTACAGTCCTTGGACTGGTAAGTTCAAGAACCTCCTTAAAACAGCACCCACAGACACTTATCAAGTACAAGTTCACTCACACACAATTCTAAACACTAAAACATTGGCTTTCTTCCAGCACCACTCACCCAGAATGAGGAGTGTCTTGACTTCACTTAAGATAAAAATAGTAAGATTCTTTCCATCTCAGAATAGTCCTCAAAAACAAGAAGATAGGATGAGAAAAAGGTGGAGTGGAGTAACGTGTGCCCCAGGCTGGCCTCAGAGCATAGGGCACACTGATCCCCAAGAGACTGAAGGCGTCCAATGGACCATGTGAGGAACCTTGTCACACAAGATCAATATTTACCTGAACATAGGTGCTTCTATATTGATTTCAAACTTCTGAACCCAGGATGTGGCAAGAAAGAAAATAATTGAAAGCCAAAATGGCGTCACAGCCAGAACGATGCTGGCAAAAGTGGCTCTTGGCACAAGGACCCAGAAATGACTCTGGACCTCTTCATTTTGTTAAGAATCTTGATACTTCTAGATTGATCACAAAATTTTGAATTCAGGACTTGGTAGTAAGAAGGAAAATAACTGAGGAGACCAAATGGCAAAGCCATGCACACCAGCAGGGCAGAGGCAGTCTGGCTGCCCACACATCCCAGCTGGGCAGTCAAGCTGGTCTGGCCACACAAAGGCACCAGTGGTGCATAGTCATCACCCCGTGGCTGTCAAAACCTGCCTGCTGTGCTCGACAACATTAGGAATCTGAGAAGGCTACAGATTTAAGAAAACAAACTGGAGGACACTGGTGTAAAACTGTCATGTGAAGCTTGAAACCGCCCAACTGCCACTGAGAGGACTTTTGTTTAGAGGCCTGTGAGCTAACTGCTGCCTGCTGTGAGGACCTAGCGTCTTCTTTTACCCACAGTAAAACCCTGAGGGGAATCAGCCTGTTGGAGAATGCCTTGGTCCGCAGTGGGGTCACTGTGCTGAGTGAGGACTGGAAACAGCCAAAGTGTAACCTGCAGGAAAGGGCTGCGAGCTACCAACTTTGATGAGGCAAACCAAGTGTTTTCAACTGCTGAAAAAGAGAAATCCCTACTTGACATCCTAAGTAGTGTGCAAGAGAAACAGAAATTAAGATGAAAATCCCATTCCAGGAAACCTGGGTGTATTCTGACCAAAAACCATGTACAAAGGAGGTGGCCCTTACTTTGGCACACTTGAGTATACAAATTATAGATCACTGACACTCTAATGAGATGTGATTTCTCTGGCACCCAGCTCAGATGTGTTTTGTAAGATTGATGGGGTTTTTTAAATTTGCAAATAGAAGACATAAAGTTGGGGGTGGTAGTGGCAGGTGGAGATGGGGAAGGAGGCCTGAATATAATCAAATTCATTGTATGAAATTCTTGAATCAATAACATTTCTCTTAAAGTAAAAAAAAAAAAAGACAGGGATCTGAAGTTCACAAGGATTAGATGCTGTAAGTTTCATTCTACTGCTGTGATGAAATACTCTGACCAAAAACTTAGGACTTAGGGGAGGAAATGGTTTATTTGGCCTACACCTCTATCATTCATTTATCTATCAGCTATATATATCCATCTACTTATCATCTATCTATCAGCAACCCATCATTTGTCTAGCTATTATCTATCTGTTGTCTATCAATCATCTATCCATCCACTTATCTATCTGTCTATCTATCCAGCTATCACTATCTGTCAACCACCTAGTCATCCATCATCTATATATCTATCATCTGTCTATACATCAACCATCTATCCATCGTCTATCTAGTATCTATTATCTAGCCATCTATCTGTCATCTATCTATCTCTTGTAATCACTATCATCTCTATTCTAATGTTTATATTTGCATGGTATTTTATATATTCACATATTTATTCATTTTAAATTCCATTTTCATGAACATTTAGATCATTTGTAATTTTATGAACCAAGCTTTTTCAACATCTTTGTATGCCTATCCTTTTCACAAGCAAGAGTTTTTCTCTAATCCTTTTTATTCTGTTTGTTGGTTTTGGTTTGGTTCTGAAACAGGTTCCCCCATAGCTGATGCTGGCCTTGAACCTTCCTAGCAATAGGATTATAGGTGTGTGGGACTATGCCAGTTTATATGGTACTGCATGCTAGGGAAGTGCCCTACTGACTGAGTTGCACTCCCAGCCCTCCTGTATAGTCTTAATTGATGGATTGGTAAATAGGTACTCTTGTAAGTTAGTATACTAACAGATACTCAAATAGCCTTGTTAAAAAGTTTCACAGATAGCTGCATACAGTGGTAGATACCTGTAGACAAAGAGGTAGACACCGGAGGAAAGAAGTTTAAGGTCATCCTCAGCTACTTAGTGAGTTTGAGGCCAGCCTGGGCTATTTGAGTCCCCATCTCAAAAACAAAAACAAACAAAAAAGTAAGAACTGAATCTTGGTTCAATATTCTTAGCTACATTAAAGGCCAGATTTAGACTTCTCTGGTTTTCCCAGCAGTGTCCTCAGTTTCAAGATTCCAGCTAGGAAAACATGTTATTGTGTTCCATTTGTCTCCTCCAATCTGTCACAGCTTTCACCCTCTCCTCTGTTCACGGTCTTTGTAGTTTTGCAGGTACTTGTCAGCTGTTGTGTGTAATGTTTCAATTTGGGTTGGTCTAATAGTTTCTCATACCTGACCTGTGGTTGTGGATTTTGAGGAAGAACACCACAGCCATGAACTTCCTTCTTGTCAGCTCTGTCAGAGGACTCAGTCTCAAGGTGAGTTGCCACTGGTTGAGTTCACTTCAGTCACTGGGGTTTCATAATGCCTGCTGGTTTCTCCACTGTAAAGTCATGATTGTCATGTTTCTTAATTCATATATTAGAAACTATTCACAAAGTCCAGCTTGTGCTAGAAGAAGGAAAATAAGCTCCACCTCCTAGAAAAAGGAAGAAAAATCTGTGTTTTTAGTCAAAATTCTTCTGTGAAAACATTTAGTATCAGGGACTAGAAAGATAGCTCAGGGGTTAAGAGCACTTGCTGCTCTTGCAGAGGACTTCAATTCGGTTCCCAGCACCCCACATGGTGACTCATAACCATCTAAAACTCCATTTTCAGGGGATCCAACACCCTCTTCTGGTCTTCACAGGCTTTGCATGCACATGGTACACATACATGCAGGCAAAACACTCATACACATCAAATAAAAATAAGTCTTTTTAAAAAGTTTAGTCTCTTCTCTATCATTCATTAGTGTCAGGATGGCTTTATGAATGTTTTGTTCTTTGTGTCATAATCCAATTTAGTAGAAAACTTGGGTGTTTTCATATTTGAAGATCCTGTAACTACCTTTCAACTGTGATTTAACCCTTCAGCTATCAACCCTTTAACTTCTGTCTTCTAAGTTTTACATTCTCATGGAACATATTTTTCCA
Source organism: Nannospalax galili (assembly GCF_000622305.1). Taxonomy (NCBI): domain Eukaryota; kingdom Metazoa; phylum Chordata; class Mammalia; order Rodentia; family Spalacidae; genus Nannospalax; species Nannospalax galili. The sequence goes on along the minus strand of NW_008352479.1, from coordinate 471,537 downwards.
ACCTGATAATAATAGTATTTTCTTATAATTTTCTCTTTGGCATTTATTTACTCTAAAGGTAAGCCAATTTTGTGTGTGACATAAGGGAAATTTCTAAATTTCTTTCTTGCTTATTTATATTTATTTGTCCAAAAACCATTTGTTAATTTTCTTTTCTGTTGGCTGGAACTATTACCATTATTATACATTAAGTAGTTGATTCTATGCATATATCTCTATGTGTATGTGTGTGTGCATGAGAGAGGGAGAGAGAGAGAGAGGCAGAATATACATGTCATGTCTATTTCTGTTAAAATTTTATAACTTATCATTTAATATCAAGTCAAAGTCTTTCATTTTTTCTTCTTTTCAAAAGAAGAGGGACACAAAAGTCTATATGTTTTGTGAATCCATGTATATGAAGTATCTAAAAGAGGCGAACCCATAGACACAGAAAGCAGGTTTAGCGGTTGTCATGGGCTATAGAAGGGACAAATCAAAAGTGACTTCTCTGAGCACTGTTTCTTTCTGGGTGATGGAACAGCAGTTTCACCATCTAGGGTTAGATAGCGACCCTGCGTATGATTATGCAGTTAAACAACACTAAAGTATATATTTGGAAAGGTCGAGCTTCATGCCATGAATTATAGCTTAAAAGATCTATTAAGAACTGAAGTTGAGAGACTGGAGAGATGACCCAGTGGTTAAGAGGGCTCTCCCAAAAGACCAGCCCACAATTCCCAGCACCCACATCAGGTGGCTCACAACCACCTGTAACTCTATCTCCAGGTGATCCAACACTCTCTTATGCCCCCAAGGGCACCTGCACTCATGTGACACACATAGACACACACATACACATGTAATTAAAAAATTAAAAAATCTTTCTTTAAAAATGAAATTGAATAATGAATGTGAGTTTTCTTTTCTGAGGAAATGAAAGGGTGCATTAAGATGTACACTTTAAATAGGTAAACCCTGCAATTTTTTTATTACTGAAAATTTTAAAAATATACAGCGGTTTTGTTAATTTTATCATCAGATAAAATAAATTTGGAAAGTTAGAAGAAATTTGGGGAGAGGTTTTAACATTTACAGAATTAGATTATGTGAAATCACTATTATTTTTATAATTAAAAATGTTTATTCATATTTTTATTTTGTATGTTTGTTTTGCCTGCCTGCATCTAAGTGCTCCCATGTTGTGCAGTACCTGTAGAAGCCAGAAGAGGGCATGAGATCCCCTGGAACTGGAGCCAGTTGTGAGCTGCCATGGGGGTGCTGAAAACTGAACCCAGGTCCTCTGTAAGAGTAGTCAGTGCTTTTAACCACTAAGCCATCTCTCCAGCCCTATTTTTACATTTTTGAGTTGTTCTGTTGGGCACCACTATGTGGGTAGAGGGACAGCTTTGTTCACTCAATTCTAACATATTCTAAGGGATGCTTGCTGTTATGATAGTTTTTGCTTTGTTTGTAAATATGACTTTTTCTACTCCATTTCCTGATGTATAAAAAAATGGTTGAACTTTTATCTTGAGTCTCTTCCTAGGTGGTCTACCTTCCTTTCTGTTGCTGTGATAAAACACGCTGACCAAAAGCAACTCAGGGGAGGGAAGGGTTTTCTTGGCCCATCACTGAGGAAAGTCAGGACAAGAAATAGAGCAGGAAGTTGAAGCAGCAACCGTGGAGGAATGCTGCTTGCTGGCTTGCTCTCTGCTCTCTTGCTGAACCTGCATTACAGGTTCATACTTCACTAGCTTGCTTTCCTGCTTTTTTTTTTTTTTCTTTTCTTCCTTTCCTTTTTGTGATTGGTTTGGTTTGGTTTGGTTGGTTTTGTCTTGAGAAAGGATCTCCCTGCAGCTCCAGCTGGCCTGGAACTCACTATGTAGACCAGTCTGGCCTCAATCTCACAGAAATTTGCCTGCCTCTGCCTCCTGAGTGCTGGGACTCAGTGACCACCATGCCCAGCTTCATTAGCTTTCTTTCTTTTCTTTTTTTTCTTTTTTGTTTTCTGGGGTTTTTTTCTTTCTTTTTTTTTAATTTATTTATTTTTACACCCACTTCCGAAATGGCAGCCTCCCATACACTCCCTCCCCCTCTTGGACTCATGGACCACCATGCCCAGCTTCATTAGCTTTCTTTCTTTTCTTTTTTTTCTTTTTTGTTTTCTGGGGTTTTTTTCTTTCTTTTTTTTTAATTTATTTATTTTTACACCCACTTCCGAAATGGCAGCCTCCCATACACTCCCTCCCCCTACTAGAGCCCTTATACTCTGATATCCCTGCTACTTACTGTCTGCTGTGTTGTCGGCATCCCCAGGCATTCCCCACTACTTGTCCATCTGGTGAATCTAGTCAGCCTACCTAGA
>NW_008352479.1:429916-467531 GCF_000622305.1 Nannospalax galili | reverse complement strand
GATGTCCGGTTTAGAAAATCCTTTCCTACACTTATATCTTGTAGGTGTCTCCCAATGTTTTCTTCTAATAGTTTCAGAGTTTCAGGCTGTACACTGAGGTCTTTAAGCCATTTGGAATTGACTTTTGTGCAGGGTGAAAGATAGGGGCTTAGTTTCATTCTTCTACAAGTGGAGAGCCATCATTAGCTTTCTTATATAGCTTAGGGTCATCTATCTAGGGAATGGTAATGTCCACAGATGGGCTAGGCCCACCTACATCAAATAATTATCCAAACACTGCCTACAGACATGCCCACAGACCTGTTTGATCTAGGCAGCTCCTCCACTGAGGCTTTTTTCTCAGGTGACTCCAGGATGTATTAAATTAACCGCTAGCTGCAGTCATGGTTGCAGGATGTCACAAAGTCCCCAGGCAGTGTGGTAGGTGGTGTGGCTAGCAGGTGAGCAGGAGGATTGGCTCTGGGGATTTCTAGCTGGCATCAAGTTAACAGTTTAAGCTAAAATACAAAGTGTGTTATTGAACTCACTTATTGGTTAAAATAGTTTTTGAGTCCCTCGAGTATGCAGGGACAAAGTCATATCATCTAAAAGTACAGTTTACTCTATTCAGAATAGTATACCTGTGTTCCTGTGTCTTATCACAAGGACAAATGTTCAGTATAACAATCTTGAACATGAGGCTGGAGAGATCACAGATTGTTTAAGAGTGTATACTGCTCTTCCAGAAGACCCGAGTTTGATTTCCAGCACTCACAACCACATGGAACTTCAGCTGGAGGGGATCAGACTTCCTCTTCTGGCCTCCATAGACACCAGCACCAAAGTACACACACACACACACACACACACACACACACACACACACACACACACCATTTAAAATATCTGAAAGCAGCACTGACTTGAACTCTAGATGAAAGCGCCAACCTCCCCTTCTCTGCCATCCTGCAGGCTTGTTCACTGCTCTTGGTTGCTGAAGCTAACTTTCTTAGCAAAAGCAGTGTCTCTAAATTTCCCATTGTAAAATTAATTTTTCTCTTTGCAATTGAGGTGTAGTTTGCAGGAGGGAGTGGAGATAAAACTTGAGACCATGTAACTATCTTGTTTCTCAAGAACATTTCACCTCATCGCGTCAGTATCCATTGGTAATTCTGGATTAAATCAATGATTACACTGTGGTTTAAGATAATGATTTGCCCTAATTCTGTTTTCTTCACCCATTATTATTAATCTATAATATAGACAGAAAGTCTCCCCAACATCTCTAATTTTTATATCACTACAGCTCATAGACTGTCCTCTAATTCGATCTGTTCTTTTCAGAATTTATCTTTTGTTTGAGAATTTAATGCATTATACAGTGTGTTTTGATCTAATCTACCTTCCAGTTCTTCCCCCCCAAATCCTCCCAGAGCCCCCCTCGCCAGATCTTCCTCCCACCACATTTCCCTCCCAACCTCATGTACTCTTTTTTGTAAAACCATTGAGTCCAGTTGGTGTTCCCAGTATGTGCATGGGTGGAGGGCCACCCACTGGAGCATGGCCAGCCTACCCAAGACAGTATCCCTAAAGAAAACTGATGTTCCTCTCCCAACAGCCTTGTTATTTTTCTTGACTGTCCAGTGTCCTGTAGCTGGCTAGCTGTGCTCCATCAGGTTTGCTCCTGGGTCCTTTCATCACATCTCTATTAGGTTTCCAATACTCTCTTACTTTCTGACAAGCACAATGCACAGGGCTTACTGTGGAGTCTTCTGTCTTTATCATGCAACCCCAGTTATTTTTCCAGGGACTTTTTATTTCTAGAGAACAGTGCATAGAAACCCAGGTCCGGGTGCTGGTTATGCTCACTGTTCCTGCTGTGACATTGCCTTAGAAGTCAGTGGATACAGCTACAAAACACCTGTGCTCTCATTTTGCCTACAGTCCACCTGTCAGGCATCTCAGATCTTTACATTCAATTACTTGAGTGCATGACTCCAGAAAATTGTCCTCTAATGTCGAAATACATGTAATGGCATAAGGGTGTGCATACACTCAGACGGCTTCACTAAATAAATAAGTAAAATTGTAAAATAAATAAATATTTTGAGTATATGGGACTGGAGCGATGACTCAGCATTAAGAGCACTAGCTGCTCTTGCAGAGGGCCCAGGTTCAGTTCTCAGCACCCACATGTGGCTAACAGCCATCCATAACTCCAGTTCCTGGGGATTCAACACTTTCTTCTGGCCTTTGCAGGCATTGAATATACACAGTGTTCATTCATATATGCAGGCAAAACACCCATACACATAAATTTTTTAAATGATATTTTTAAATATCTTGAATTGATGATCAAACTTTCAATTACAGTCCAATACAGCATGTTTCATTTCCGTTTCCTTAATGTTCAAACTTAAGGTATATAACAAGGACTTCTAGAACTGTTAACACACACCACTGGGGGCGGGGTACCCAAACTCTACTAACTGGAGTTCAAAATTTGTTTACAGAGTTTTTTCCCACTTAGTTGGTGGACGTATCCTGAAAATATTGTGTCAGAATACCAGGACGAGTTCTTTTTATTGCTGTTTAGTTTGCTGGTATTCATTTGAAATGTAATTAGACACATTGGGTTTTTGTCTGTGTTCTTTTCCCAGGGTTTCCCTCACAAACTTGTCAATTATTTTTCAATTGTATTTTTATTTATACAAGGCATAGACGTGATTTCAAAGTAGAGATTATATAAAGCCAACTAGTTAAAACCGTATCACTTCATGCCCCAACCCCTCCCCTACACATTTCCATCTGTGTCCTTTAGTAACCGCTCCGATGTTTCTTGGTTTACCTTTATGTGTCTGTGGTAGTTTGAATGACATTGTTCCCCACAGATTCACATATTTGAACACTTTGTCCCCAGTCGGTGGCACTGTTTCCAGAGGTTTAAGAGGTGTGGCCATGCTGGAGGAAGCAGGTCATGAGGCAGGATTTGAGAGTATATAGCCTTACCCACTTCCAATCTGGCTCTCTACTTCTTGTGTGTGCTTGAAGATGTGAGTTCTCAGTTTTCTGCTCCAGCTGCCTCCTGCCATGCCTCCCCACTATGATGGACTCTTATTCCTCTGGAACCGTAAGCACCATAAACTCTTCCTTCTATAAGTTGCCTTGGTCATGGTGTTTTATCACAGCAACAGAAAAGTAACTGATGCAGTGTACTTTTACAAAAGCAAGGGGATGTTTTATTTTATTTTGAATGCTTTATTTCATTTCTCCTATAAAAGGTGGCATATTGTGAGAGTCGACCTCCATTAGCAATTTGACTGGATTTGGAACCACTTAGGAAACACACCTCTGTGTGTGTCTGTCAAGGTGTTTCCAGAGAAGACTAACTGAGGAGGGAATACACCCTGCATGTGGACTGCCATACCCCCTGCTGTCAGCTCTCTGGTCTGCCCAGATGTGAGAGTCCCAGCTGCATGTTGCAGCCGCCATGAGCTCTGCCCTGCCTTCCCCTCGATGGTGGACTGTATTCTCTTAAACCGTGAACCAAAATAAATCCTAAAGTTGCTTTTTGGCCAGGTATTTTATCATAGTGACAAATTCACTCATTTGCTTTTACATCACTACATTTTTAGTAATATTTCCATTGTGAAACTCCAGGTTTCAGGTTTAGAAAAGTCAAGTCATTTCTTGACTCGCAAATCCAACTGGAAGAAAGAGGAATATAGGTTTCCATCCCGGTACTCTTGATCTTTCTTCTAGTCTTTCTTATTTTGTCCATAATTAGTTGGTAATTCTCAGAGTTAACAGGCAAAAAATGATATCTATACTTTTATTTTCTGATCTATATTGCTGCTTCTTAGGAAGTATATCCAAGCTCTGTTTGGAGAAGTTAGTGATATATTTAATGGGAATTTGGAATGACTCTAATATTTCCTGTTGTGGTGAAGCTTACATCTTCAAAGTTATTTTTTGAGTTCTCTGAAAGGTTCTTTGCTTCCTTACCATCCCACACGCCTTCTGTTTATCCCGACTTTAGGCTTCTCAGCTGAGATGCATACTCCCTTCAAAGTCTTTACAACTTGATATAGTACAGAGTTAGCATCACCATCAAAGTTGTAGCAACTTGAGCTACTTGTATGCTTTCCTCATTTTGTTTTAGAATATTCCAGCAGTTTGAAAAATTCCATTTAAACTTTACCCAAAGACAGATAAGAAATATAAGTAAACCAGGCCAAGGTTTTGAAGTTAATTTTTAAATTTTGCTTACTCTTTTAATAATTTTTGTTTATTTATCTGTATATACCTCTCTCTTTGTGCATACACACACACACAAACACACACACACACACACACACACACACACACACACACACACGGAAGTCAGAGGACAAGCACTATGTGGGTCGCAGGTTTCACCAGGATTGACAGCAAGCACCTTTACCTGCTGAACCATCTCCCTGACCCCAACTTTGTTTAATCTTAAAACCTTGTTGTAAATTATATCTGTGAGCAATGCAACTTTGAAAGTCACAGCATCATATGTTCAGCCATTGCATGCGACAAGAGTGTGAGTCTCCCACTCAGGACACCTGCACATTGAGTGCATTCTGTCTTTTTCCTAAGTCTATTTCGGTCTCTCATATCACACTTAAATATGAAACATGTACTTCCTCTTATCTCTAATAAACTTACTAACTTTGCTTTATTCTGACTGGTTCTGATATTCTTTTCTGTTGCATCACCCACTGGCATAAAGATGCTTCATCAAACATGTGACTACCATGGGTACCTCAAGCCAGTGCACCTCAGATTTATTCTGAGGCAAAGAGGTTGCAGGTGACTAATATACCAGTTCTCATCAATTAGTCATGAGCTGAAGGCTGCTTGTGGGATGTTAATTTCCCAGTACTTCTGGCTCACCTCCTGTGTTCAGGGAAACTAGATTCTGGAGACCAGAAAATGTTCTCAGCAAAGACAGGCAGGTGCTGCCAACTGGGAGCTGGATGGCTATGCACCAAGGTCATGAGGACCAGAGAATGTGGGCAGGCAATACAGGCACAGCCTAGAGTCGTCTGAGAAGAAAGCCTCAACTGAAGCACAGCCTGGATCAAAGTGGCCTGTGGGCATGGCTGTGGAGATTGTCTTGATTGTTAAATGATGCAGAAGGATCCAGCCCAGTATGGGTGGTATCACCACAGGCAGCTGTTCTGGGCTGTACAAGAAAGCTAGCTGAATGTAAGCTGGTCTGAAAGCAGCTAGCAAAACGTCCCTGCCGTGGAGTGAGTTCCTTGGTCACAGGAAACGCTGTGTGAAATAGCAAGCAGGGCTGCCTTCAAACTCCTGCTTTGAGTTCCTACCTTGACTTTCCTCAGTGACCTGGACCTGGAAGCTGAATAAAGCCTTTCCTCCCTTAAGTTGATTTTTGTCAAAGTGTTTTTTATCACAGCAAAAGATAGGAAACTAGAGCACATAGGAACTGGGAAGATGGAGAGACACAGAACAAACTTCCAAGAGCAATAGTGAGAAAAACAAAAGAAAATTCCTTGGACCTCTTGCTTTGCTTATGACATTATGCTGTATCTGAGCCATAGACAGGGCATGGAAGCAGAGAGAGTGTTGGCTGGGGATGAATGCCCAGCAGACTGAGTACTGGAGCAGGTCTCCTCTGCAAATCCTGTCTGGGGTGCACAGTCCTTCCTTCAGAGCACAGACACCAGAGGGAAGGGATCACCAGTTCATCATAGCTTCCTTGGGCTATCCCTTGTTTAAGATGCAAAGTCCTGAATCCTGGGGTATATCTGAGGGTAACATTGACCCCATGCTTAGAACAAAGACCGTGGAACATGGAGGCAACCTGAGACGCAGTCACCCTTGCCCTCAGGAAAGGATCAATTGAACCATCTCACAGCTAAATCTACATATCTTTTGGCCTTTTGCTCATAGTTTTCTGTGGTGTGTGTGTGTGTGTGTGTGTGTGTGTGTGTGACAGGATGAATATACTTGTTGTGCAGGAGTCATGTAGAGGCAGTGGACAACCTCAAGTGTTGTTCCTCAGGTGGCATACTCTGTTTTCTCTTTTGAGACAAAGTCTCTCAGTGGCCTGGAATTATCCATCTAAGATACACTGGCTAGCCATCAAGCCCCAGGCTCACCTATCTCTACCTCCCTAGCACTGTGATTACAAGTGTACACCATACCTGAAATTCAGCTGAAGGGAAAATTTCATTTCCTGAGAAAAAACACTTAGCATCCACTTTTGGGTTGCTTTTGACCTCTAAAATAGGAAGTTTCTCCTTTGCCAGCCAAATGGGATGTGGCAACTAAGTCTATCGTGCTTTGTGCCCTAGTGAGGGAACTGATGATGTGTAAGAGGCGAGGTCCTGATCAGACCCCATCCATTACTTCCACATAACTGTTTATCCAAGCTTTAGTAATTCCCTCCAAATCCTGCTCCTAGGCAGTCTATGAGGGAGAACTTGGGCTTTTCCCTAAATTATTGGATGTGTATTTGTGTTGCATATTTATTTTTTATTTAAATTGCTTAAGGGAACAACCAAGGAACCACACAAATTTAAAATACTAGCCAAATAAAACTTGCAAACCAAAATTACAGACTCAAATTTGTATCTAGGGAGGTTTTGAACAGGTGTCTTAACCCATAAAAAGTGCATGGAATTACGGAGTCTTGTGGAGAATTGACCATGGGCAAGATCGGTATTTAAGTATAAGGTGCCCAATTTTGAGGACAACATCCATGTGAAAAAGAATTAAGTTATAGAAAAGTGTGATGGCTAATCCCAGGTGTCAACTTGACTAGATCTGGGATTAACTGAAATGAGAGAGATCTTCTTGATTGGATCATCTGAAGCTGAAAGACACACCCTAAATGTAGGTGTTACCTTCTGATGGCAGCCCATATAAAAGGCCATGACAGAGGAGAACGCCTGGCTTCTTGCTGCCTGCCTTCTCTCTTGCTGGTGAGTTCGTCTTGCTGCTGTAGACTGAAGACTAGCTGATCTTTTGGAATTTGTCAGACCTTCAGTGCCAGATTGGGACTACTGAGACATCCAGCCTTGTGGACTGAGCACTACGGATTCTCAGCCTCTCCAGTGTGGTGCAGTCATTGTTGGACTACTCGGACTCTATCCTGTGAGCTAAGCTGATAAATCTCTATACATATATATTCATTCTACCAGTTCTCTTTCTTTGGAGAACCCTGACTAATACAAGAAGTCCTATATTCAAAATTCTGTACAGCTTCATCTCTCTCAAGTTGGGGGTCTTGGGCATGGTATTTAATTACTCTAATCTTGGTCTTGCCATTCATGAAATAAGTACAAAAACACCTACCTTATAGTCTTATTGTGATAATTAAATGAAATCACATATATTTTATTACCTTTCCCCCTCCTGGGACCAAATATTTGACTTGACAGAAGCAGCTTAAGAGAAGGGTTTCTTTGGGGGCCATCGTTTGAGTTCTAAGTCCAGCATGCTGGGAAGGTACAGCAGCAGGTACAGACCGCGGCTGTGGCAACAGGAGCATAAGGCTGCTTGCTCACATCTCAGAGGACCAAAAGAAAGGGGAGGACAGGAAGTAGGGCTGAGCTACCTTCAGACCTGCCCCCTAGTGACCCACTTCCTCCAGCAAGGCTCCACCTCTTAAATGTTCTTAAACAGAGCCACCAGCTGGAGACGAAATTTTATCGTAACAGGTAACAAAGTGAGAAACACTGTTCTCACAGCTGGGTGGTTTCTTCTTAATTGAAAGAACCCATCTCTCTTTATATAGGAAATCGCTGTGTAAGATTCTTGGGGTTCAAGAGAAGGCCCTGAAGATTAAGTTGATGGGAGCTAGAAAGCAGGAGAGCCTGGCAAACTGCTTCAAAACAAGAGTGCAGAGGTTTGAGGATGGGGAAGACCAATGTGGACAGAGGGGACAGGGAGAGGGAAGGGAAAAGAGGGGTTTGCAAAGCATGTGGTGGGATGGACGAAGACTCCTAGAGGGGGGAAGTGTCAATTCATTTTCAAGAGTTGGTGCAGCTGTCACCAACTCTTCTCTGCCTCCCCAGCCCTTCATGGACATCTTCTGAGGCAGAAGAAGAGGGTACATGGCTCTTCTGCTGTGATGAGGGACAGAGGGACAGGGAAGATATTGCATGAAGTGAACCCATTCAATGATCTGAGTCCAGCCAGAGGTGGCCCTACTCAGTGTGGGGGTCTGTGTAACAGGGCCTATCCTTTCTGTCCATCAGGATCTGAGACTCAGGACTCAGGTTGTGGGTCTTGGCCTGCAGTCCTTAAGGACCCAGTGAGGATTTTTTCCCAGGAGAGGAGTGGGAGGGGGGCATGGAAATTTATAGCATGTCTTCTGAGCATCACCATTTCAGTTCCCTCTGAATCAAGCCTACCCTGACTTGGAGGTTTACACAGTTCTGCTCGTGATATGGTCTGATAAGCAACCCATCACTGATGGATATCAGATATGGCTACTCCATACTCCCATACTGCTGTATGGGTGACTCTAGGGATCTCTGCATAGACTGGTGGGAGTGGCACCTTCTAGAACTATGCCAGGAGCAAGCATGAATGTGCCCTTCTGCCATAAGAAGGGGGAGTGGAGACAAAACATCCTTTCCAGGTATGCTTCCTCCTACTCTGTTACCTCTTCCTCTCTCTGCTGCACCTGACTTTCTTCATGACTTCCTCAGTGACCCCAGACAACATGGTTCACCTTGACTGATCCTCAGCTGAACACTGATGGGAAGTCGCTCCCATGTGGGCTTTCTCTAGCAAGCAGGAAAGAGAGCCACACTATGACCCTGAGGTGTACAAGACACAGCTGCCCTTGCTAGACCTTCTCTGCAAGCTTTGGCAGCTCCAATTTGCCCTCCTTTGAGGACTAGTTTGTTTTTTCCTAAAGATGTCACATCTTAGAATGAATTCGTATTGCTTTATGTTCTTGGTTTTGACCTTGCTCTTATAAACAGTTCCTTTCCACCCCCTCAACCCCCACCGGCTCCTGACTCAGAGTCCCTTTCCAGGTCCTGGTATTCATCAGTGTCTGTTTCTGAAAGAGCTCTGCAGGAACAGCCCTGACTCCTCACACACACCATTCATCTCCAGCTTGCAGTCTACAGCATTTTTCTCTGACTCTGTGTGTATTTCTCTGATATATCTCTAGCATTATTATGCAGAATTTTAATCAGAAAATGCTCTGGGAAACACTCTGGGGCATGCATACCGTAAGTCAAAAAGTAATCCATTAAGCAGCTTTCTCCTTCCCTTTTCTGGACTTCACCCCCTGCTTATCCCCTTGTAAATCTTAGTTCAGCTTTAACCTTTAGCAGCTGATTTACCTTTAGTTTTTACCAGTTTTATTGTGTGTGTATGAAAGAGAGAGAGAGAGAGAGAGAGAGAGAGAGAGAGAGAGAGAGAGAGAGAAAACGCATGTACATGTCTGCAGGCCTGAGGACAACCTCAGGTGTCATTCCTCAAATACAATTTACCTATTTTTTTTTTAAGAGTCATTAGCCTGTGTCCTGGTTGTCTTTGACTGTGTACTTGACACAGTATAAAGTCATCTGATAGGAGGGCTTCCATTGCTTAGATCAAATTGGCCTATGCACACGTCTGTGGGGGAGTGTCTTGATTGTTAATTGACAGAGGAGGGCCCAGTCCATTGTGGGTGGTACCTTTCACTGGCTGGGCAGGTGGGCTTGGGCTGTATAAGAAAGCTGACTGAGCATGAAACTCTGGGAGCCAGCCAGCCTGCAGTGTCCTTCATGCCTCCTGCTGTAATAGTCTTTGGCTATGAAGTGAAGGCCTTGCTGGAAGGTAATGATGTGTGAAATAGCAAACAGACCTTCCTTTGGGCTTCCACCTTGACTTCCTGCCTTGATGCCCCTCAGTGATGGACTGTGGTCTGGAACTGTTAGCTGAAATAAACCCTTTCCTCTCCTATGTTGCTTTAGCCAGAGTATTTTATCACAGCAACAGAAAGAAAACTAGATTGGCCCCAAACTAGCCACATAGGCTAGGCTGGCTGGCCATAGAGCCCCAGGGATCTGCCAATGGTCTCTTCCTCCTCAGTCCTGGGATTACAAGGGTGTACCACCATGCCTAACTTCTCAAAAATGGGTTCAGGGGGTCAAACTCAAGTCCTCATGTGTGTATGACAAGCACTTTACTAACTGAGCTATCTCCCCAGCCTTGTTTCAATTTTTAACAGACACTCAAGTACTGAAAGAAGACTAGTTTTCATATCAGGTCTTTGATGAGAGGAAAGGACTACGTGGGCCTCCTTGGAGACAGAGGCAACCTGCAGAGTTTGTCATAGGCACTGGGGATAAGGTTAGACAATTATAGGTCCTCAGCTCTGTGTTCCCTCATGCTTGATACAAGTTTTGATATTCCTGAGGATAGAAAGGGAAGAAAGCCACAGTTGTGGGTCCTACATCCTGCTGTCTGTGTTCCCACACTCTACTGTTCATACTTTATTATCACAGATTGTTCACACACTCGCCATCCTCCCCACAAACACTGGAAGGAGCCCAATGCCTATCAATATGTGAAGTTACAGGAATTGTCAACCACCCCAAATGCTAGACTGTGACACAGTCAATTTCATGCATTTGTTAAAGAAATATCAACCAAACATCTGCTTCCACACTGCACTGCATCCTGGAGATACCACAGCCAGTAAAAGCAAGTCCACGCACATACAGTGGCCAGGGTGAGAGAGACGAGAAACATACATCCATTTAAATTCTTATTTATTTATTTATTTTATGTATAGGAGTGTTTTGCCTCCCTGTATGTAAGTTTATCCATGTTATGCAATGCCCACAGAGACCAGAGGAGGGCGTCAGATCCCTTGGAACTGGAGTTATGAACAGCTGTTAACTGCCGTGAGGGTTCTGGGAATGGAACCTGAGGCCTCTGCAAGAACAGCCAGTGCTCTGTACCACTGAGCCATCTCTCATCCCCCACGCGTTCATTTAAAATTTCATTTGTGGGGCTGGAGCAATGACTCAGCAGTTAAAGAGTACTGACTGCTCTTGCTGAGGACCCAGGTTCAATTCCCAGCACCCACATGGCAGCTAAGAACTGAACTCTGAGTTCAGAGTCCTCCTCTGAACTCTGTGGGCATTGCACAATATGGATATACTTACATACATGCAGGCAACACATTCATACATATAAAATAAAAATAATAAATAAAATATTTTGTTTTGGTTTTTGATCGTTTTGAGACAGGGTCTCCCTGTAGCCCCAGCTGGCTTGGAACTCACTATGTAGACCAGGTTGGCCTCCAACTCACAGAGATCCGCCTGCCTCTGCCTCCCAAGTGCTGGGATTAAAGGCATGCACCACCGTGCCTGGCATAAATAAAGTATTTTAAGATGTCATTTGTGCTCACTCCCAGTTCCTTCCTCCTTCAGCATTTCCAGAAGCAGCAAAATTGCATCACCTCTTCTTCTTTGCTGTTGTTGTTTTTATTAGATATTTCTAAATTTTTTATTGAATTTTTATGCATTTCACACAGAACATCCCAATCAATCTTAATCATCTTTGTGCCCCCTTCCCCACTGGCACCCTCCCGTACCCACCCCACTGGAATTCATACATTATGTCATTTGTGTTAAGGCCAATTATGTCAGGTTAGTGTCCCCAGATGTTCCTCAGTGCAAGTTCATCTCCTGAGGTCTAGTCAGTTTAACTACAGCCTCATGCTTTAGGAAGATCAGCTCTTTCCAACCCAGCAGCAATCACTTGCCAATATTTCTTCAGCTAAGATTGGGTTCAGCTGTCCATTTCCCCCAGTTCTATGCTGGGTCCTGTGCATGCTGACACCATTGTTATAGGTTCATATGAGCAAGGTCTTAGAAGCCTGTAGGACTCTCTTTCCATATGGTCATGTACCTCCTCCCTGACTCTTACAATCTTTCTGCCCACTCTTTCACAATGGTCCTTGTGTGGGCAAAGTTTCATACAGGAGTCCTGTTCAAGGATCAAAATTCTGCAGAGTCTTAATCTTTATGCTTTGGCCATTTGTGACCTTCTGTGTTCCTGGCCCTCTGTTGCATGAGGGGGGTTCATTAATGAGATGTGAGATATTCACTAATGCCCTCTTTACCCCTTGTTCTATGTTCTGTGATCCTTAGGTGTAGAGGTTGCATTGTAGATGTACCACTTAGACTTGGGAAATTCACACATAATGTCTGTGTGTGACCAGTTGGGGTGTCTGTAATAGTCTCCATCTGGTGCAAAAGAAGCTTCTTCGATGAGCGATAACTGGGATATTTGTCTGTAAATATAAGGATACATATTTGCACATAGTAAGAAATTACATTAGTCTAGGGATGTGAGTGTCTTGGGGTTTTCTCTAAGATCTATGACCTCTCCAGCCATGTGTATTTGGTTATGTTTACAGTACCACACATGAGTTTCCTCCCATTGAATGGGATTTTAGTTCCATTAGATAGCTGTTCATTGCCCCCAAAATAAAATTGCCAATGCTTCGCCAGTGTCATATGCTATGCCAGTCATTGCTGTGGTTATTTGGACTTGAAGCTGGGGTTGGACCATCAATTGGTGTTCTCCCTTAGCAGCTTGTGTAATGCTCTCCAAAGCTATGAGAGCCAGCCTTCAGGAGAACGACTTCCAGGTCAGTTCCAGCTCCATTAATCCAAATCCTGTTTCCAAAGTGTGTTCTATCTTCAATAGTATGGGGTCTTACCTTCAAGTTCTGGGAGGCAATCAAGGGCTATGGCAATAGCCTGTATAATTTTGGGAGTCTTAGATCACGCTGGCCAACAACTCAAAGGAAGGTTTCTCCTGTCTGACACTGTTTCTCGATTGTAGCCTTTATCTATACACATAGACTCATGTGGAGATAGTGTATGTATAATTTGTCATTAGGTTGTTGAACTAATATAATTCCTTCTGGTTTTTTTTATACCAGCTAGGCAATACCTCTTCTTAAATAGCCAAGCCAGAAACCAGAGTGCTGTTCTGACCTGTTTTTCTTCCTCTGTAGCCCCTCTTGGGTGATTCTTCCAGCTCTGTGACTCAGACGTTTCCCCTCTTTGCTCCTTCTCTGCCTTTTCCCTGGTTTCAGCCACCACTGACTGCTTCAGATGAGCCAAACGTCTCCAAGCTCACCCTCCTGCCTCCAAATCTTCTCCCTTGCTCATCAATTTTCTGTACCCTGAAGAGAAAGTCCATTTTCTTGCTTTGTTGTTCCTGCTACTTCCCTGCTTATAAAACCTTCAATAGTTTCTGTTCTCTTTGGTATAAAATGTAAATTATCTAGCTTGTCAGACTTGGGTCCTCATCTGGTGCCCCACCCTCCACCTTATCCATAACCAAAGCATCCTGGATCACAGGAGATTCCTTGTCCCGTTCAACAGCCATATGAAGTGGATTTAGTATCTCCTAGGATACAGCTCATTGCCTCAACTCCCTTCCCAAGTTTTCCTTCTCGAAACACCCACTAAAGCCAAGAGATGTTTCTCTAGAGGTAATCAGCTGTCTCTGCTTGCTCTCCGTGATGGTGCATCTTGTTTTGTAACTTGACTGGATCTGGAATCAAGTAAGGGACATGCCTCTGGGTGGGTCTGTAAGGGCATTTCCGGGAAAAATTAACTTAGGGGAAAAGACTCTCCTAGAGTGGGTGGTACCTGCCAATGGGTGACCTGTATGTAAAGAAGTCCCGGGACAATGCAGGACTGCCTTCGCTTCCCACTGTTGCTGCCGCCGCCGCTGCTGCCGCCATCATCCTTCACTGACGTCAGACTATAGGTTCCTTAGCCTTCCAAGGTCACAGAACCAAGAAGATTCTTCTGCAGTCCAAGGAACCTTTTCTGTAGGAAGACCAGGCTTTTTAAATGGCACTAGGTTTAGGTGTATCGGCCACCCAGCTTCCAAAAGTCGTGTATCTTAGAAGGGGAGGTCACAGTGGCTAAGCGACTAAGCAGGAGTCTAAGAGAAGCCCCCTCTTACAATCACATATCATTCTAAAGAAAACATTTTGTGATGGTTGGTTTGAATGGCAATTTGCCATAAATTACGACCACCTGAATCAGGAGCTTCGCCTCAAGATCTGTCCTGTTTGCCTTATTGATATGGATGACCCACCCCAAAGGTGGGCAGTGCCTTGCAGTAGCAGCCCAAATAAATGGAGGTGTGGCAGAGGAGGATCATCCACCTTTTGCTTGCTTAGTCGTCCCTTTCGCCACTGAGCTCATTTATCCTGCTAACGTTGACGACGATTCCTTTGCTGACATCAGAATCAGCATTTCCAGGCTTCCATCTCTGACTAAGAACCAACAACTCTCCAGAAACTTCCAGGTTTTCAATGCCAGATTGGGACTGCTGAGGCCCTCAGCCTCGTGCTCTGGACAACTACCATGTTCTCAGCCTCTCAGGTGTGAGACAGCTGTTGTTACTATTTCAACATAAGCTGATTCAATTAATTATTTTAATATATATTCATTCTGTTGGTTCTGTTCCTCTGGAGAACCCTAATATTCATTACATAGGGATAGCTTCTTTCATTCAAAACCAGTAACTTGATTTTGGCTTTCTTTGGTTGCTGGTGGTGATAAGTTTTGTTTTGTGTTCGTTTGTTTTTGCAACATTCAGGGATTTGGGGTAAAACCATACATTAAATCTACAATCTTCGTTAGTCTTTTGTCTCTTGACAAAATAATAGTTGCATCATTTTTGCACAAGTCAGCTTTTGCTCATGAATATGATATTGCAATGCTAACTTTGCAGGACTATAAGTGGAAAGAGTCTTAGTTTAGCTAGAGGATGGTGTTTGGGAATATGCTTTAAAAATCCAACTTCTGCATGCTATGATAAGCCACAGTGATGTCTGTTTACGGACCATGAGCTTTCTGAAGTGGGCTTCTGTTCTCAAGTTATATGGTCTTCTCGCTTATCATACACTAGCCTCTACTTTCCAAAAATAATCTCTGAATGTGCTAGTGAGTACCTTGAACACATCTGTGTCCTCTTTCTTGTTTGCCTCATGCTTTAGAAGCACTGAGCAGGTCTTTCTTTGGACCCAAAAGGGCTCCAGCCATGGTAAAGAATTCTTAGTTAAAGAATTCTTAGTTAAAGAATAGCTAAACCTTCTACACATTTCTATCTATTTGGAGACAACCATCTGTCTTTATTTCATTTCTACACAACTGAAACTACATGAAGATGTTGGTCAAGCCCCAGAAATCAGAATTTAAGGCCTTCATGTTGTCTTTTTTATTGAAGTAGTCTACATGGAATGGGCTGAAAGTGAAAAGCAGAGACAGACTAGCTTTGGGTCAGGCCAGGAACAAACTCTGGGGAATCCAGCTTGTGCCTGGTGCTGCCCTAGGTCTGGGGACACAAATCAGTAGGTCAGGGATCCACCTGTCTCTGCCTCCCCAGCACTGGGATTATAGGCACAGAAGATCAAACTCAGGTCCTTAAAAGGCAAGCACTTCACTAACTGAGCAATTTCCCTAGCTGTTATGACATTCTTAAGAGCTTGGCAGAGAAGAAGGAAGCCCAGCAAGGGCCCTGGGTCCTGGGCAGGCCAAGGAAAAACTCTAGAAGAAAAACATCAACTACTACCCATGTGCACTGGCCTCACACACTGGGAAGAGGCTCCTTAATTCTGCAGAGTTCCTCTAGATCTTTCTATCTGGCCCACATCAGCATCACCTCTGAGGGTTAGACACTGCTTCTTGGTCTTGAACCTTGTCCCTTGATCTGCTGGGTACCATTTCTAGAATGCTCCTGGCCTCTCCATCAATGGCTGATTCAGGGCACAGAACATCCTTTGCTTCAAGGAAGGTGCAACTCTACAATGCCATCTGTGTTCAGGTGCCCAGGGGGTCAGATGGAGGCTGCATGCAACTAAACCCACATTTTTTTCCCACTGTGGCTCCCTGTTCTGCCTGTTGTCATCATGAGGGCAGTCTACTTCAGGCCCTACATCTAGTAGGTATGTCCAATCTGTATCCATTGCACCTTGATGCTGTCATCTACAAAGTTTATGCTCAATTTTTATGCTTTTCATACAATATGGTTTATGGTATTTAGAGCCCCCTATCCACACCTCTCCCCATTGTCCCCCACCCAATTTAATGTACTTTCATATATATAAAATACAGCCTATAGAGTCTGACTTATGTCCCCAAATGTCCTTCAGTGTGTGTCTATCCACTGGACTCACCAAAAGTCCTAGCCCTGTAAAACACTGTCTCAGAAGCCACTGATTGCCAGAAGTTCCTTAGGTTGGGTTGGGATTTCTTAACCACTTAAAAAAACAAACAAACAAAAAAACTCAATGTTTTAGGTAACTTAAGATTTGGCATTGGGCCACATGAGGTCTATGAGTCAAGTTGGACACACTGAGTAGAACATCTGTGCCAGGAAGTTTCCTCCACTTGTTGGTTTAGTTCTCAGAAGCAGACCCCTGGAGCAGACGGGAGGAGGAAGTTGGAGCACTGAATCAGAGAGTAATCTTACTGCAGCATGTCTTAGTTTCATAACCCTCCTCTAACACTAAGACCACAGTTCCATGGAGAAAGCCTCATGAAGGAGAGGGTTGTGGAAGGGAGGAGGGGGTGTGGGGAGGGGCTACATGAGAAGAAAGCCTATTCCCTTCAGGAAGCTGGACGCCTGCTCCCTTAGCCCCCAGTCTTGGAAGTGAACTGAAAAGGTAAAGTTAAAAGTATAATGCACTTGGGTGATTGAGATCTTGAAATTTACCTCCACATTAACAAGAAATACACTGGAGGAAATTGAGCCAGGAACCAGACTGCTTATGTGCTTTTGATTTAACAAAAAATTATATAGGGGCTGAGGGGATAGTTCGGAAGACCTCGGTTTGGATCCCCAGCCATGGAAGCGCATGTCTCCAGTCTCAGTGCTCCTATGGTGAGACGGGA
This sequence comes from Nannospalax galili, assembly GCF_000622305.1. Taxonomy (NCBI): domain Eukaryota; kingdom Metazoa; phylum Chordata; class Mammalia; order Rodentia; family Spalacidae; genus Nannospalax; species Nannospalax galili. The sequence goes on along the minus strand of NW_008352479.1, from coordinate 450,603 downwards.
AGAAGAGACAGGAGAATTTCATGAAGCTGGCAGGCCAGCTACAGGCCAGCTAATCTGGTGTACACAGTAGGAAACAGCAAGAGACTTGGTCTCAAACAAGATGGAAGATGAGGACCAACACCTGACACTGTGGTACATGAGCACCTGCACTCAAAGACATGAACACACACACACACACACACACACACACACACACACACCACACATACATACACACACATATACATACCACAGATACACACATACATATACATGCATACACACATGAATTTCTTAAAAATAAGGAAAAAAGAAAAAATATATATCTGTGACGTTATTTGACTTTAACTTCTAACTTTTTTGTCTTGTGATAGTCTTGCTATGTAGCCCAGGCTGGGCTGAAACTTGCCATCTTCCTGTTTCCATCTCCGAAGTGTGGAGATGACAGACTGGCAGACATATGCCACAACACCCAGGTCAACTTTTGACTTTGTCATAGGATTTGCTCATTCATTCATTCATTCATTCATTCATCAGTATGTAGCTTTAACTGGCCTGGAGCTCACTATGTAGACTAGGCTGGCCTCGAACTCACAGATCCTCCTGTGTCTGCCTCCTGACTGCTGGGATTAAAGCACCTTGCCCAGCCTGACATTTTCATAGGATTTAAACGAAGCCTTTGTTCACTGGGGCACTGAGGTCTTCCCTGCGGTCTCTTGGACCAGGAACCCAGGCAGGCAGCACAGAGCTCTGAGTCTATTCTCAAAGAGCTTTTACTGTGAGCACACACTCTGGAGGAGGGTCCCTCCAATAATCTTGGATAAAGTGTTTCTGCAGGCATTAGTGGTCCTTCATTAAGAAGGGTGAAGCAATTAATGCAATCTTGATTAATGAGCCTAAATTAGCTTTGTAATCTCTAATGCATCTTGCCTCTTGCCAGCAGGCAAGAATTTGGAGCTAGTTCCTGCAGCCCACCAGGCTGGCTTTCACACAACTGTGAAAACCGGCTGGAGCTGTTTTTCACTGAAGCATCTGGCAATGTCAGGCACGGCTTATGTATGTAATGAAGCAGATATGGCAGAGCATTGAAGGGTATGGATCAAGATCCATGTGTTAGTTCTGGCTGAGTCATGGTTAAGACTCAGCTGACTTGTCTGTAAGGTAGGACTATCTATAATACCATCCTCAATATTGTCCTAAATTTATGGTTCTCAAAGTAAGACCCCCAGATAGATAGTAGCAGCCTCGCTTGGAAAATGTTGCAAATACAAAGTTGTGGTTCCCTATCTGCATCAATAGAATAATGAATTCTGAGTGTGAAAGCCCAGATGTGTTTTACTAACCTTCCAGGGCATCGTATGAGCCTTTGCTCAGTGCAATCGTTCTGATCTCCACTGTTCATGCAGTCAGCTGGAGAATCTTTTTGTTTTAAGTTTTAAAAAAAATTATTGAGAATTTCATACATGTATATGAGGTGTTTTGATCAAGTCCATGCCCACTCCCTCCCCTCCAACTCCTCCCATATCTCCCTATCACTTATTCCTGACAACTTTGTGTACGCTTTCTTTATTTTATGGGGCTTTTTGCTACTCTAACATCTCCCCTTTTAAGAGATAACCCTAAAATCTTTTAGGGATTAGATAAGAGTTCCCAAATATTTCTTTTAAATACCAATAATGTGTTCCAACCCTGAGTCAATCTCATGCAATTGATTCAGAGTAGAGCCAGATGTTCATGTGTTTAACAGATCTCCAAGGACAGACACAGAGACACATGCCCATAATCCTACCACTTGCTAGGCAGAGGCAGGAGGATCATGATTTGGAATCTAGCTGGGCTACCTAGAGAGTTTCAGACCAGCTTGGGCTGACTAATGAGATCATGTCTCAAAGAATGAACAAACAGGCCAGTAAGATGGCTCAGTGGGTAAAAGCATTTACCTTGCAAACCTGGCAAGCAGTGTTTGACTGCAGAATGCACAAAAAAATGCCAGGTGGGGTCGTGAGCATCTGTAATCTCAGCACTCTTGCTGTGAGATGGGAGGTGGACACAAGAAAATAGCTCAGAATTTCACTGTCCAGCTAGCCTGGAATATACGGGACAGCAAAAACAAGAAAGACCCTGCCCTAACAAGGTGGAAGGCAAGAACAAACTCCTGAAAGCTGTCTCCTGACTTCCACACGGACACTATGATACACACATTCCCATATTTGCATACTTACTTGTACACATGTGCACACACGATGCTTGTATGCACACATAATATGTAATTTTTAAAATGAACATATTGCTGAAGAAATCACACATATTGGTCACAGAACATGGAGACATCAAGTTGGTACTGACCAGGAAGTTTCCTCCCTGCTGGCAGGCTCTACAGTACTGGATGGTGCTATGTAGAGTGACTGGGGACAGGGAGAGTGTCCTAGTTAGCTTTCCATTACTGTGATAGAAACACTAACTGAAACCAATTTGGGGAGGAAAGGGTTTATTTTGTCTTACATCTCCCAGGTCACAGTTCATCACTGAGGGACCTCGGGGCAAGAACCTGGAGACAAGAACTGAAGCACAGACCATGGAGGAAGGCTGCTTACTGACTGGGTCCTCTGGCCTGTGCTCAACCTTGTTTCTTATACAACACAAGTCCACCTGCCCAAGGGTGGCACCACCCACAGTTGGCTGGGCCCTCCCACATCACTTAACAATCAAAAGAATGCCCTACAGACATGGCCACAGGCCAGTCCAATGGAGACAGTTCTTCGATTGAGGTTCCTTCCACCCAGGTGTGCCAAGTTGGCAGCTGAAACTATCCAGTACAGGAAGTCATCAACAATCTTACCAGCTGTGAATCCTGTGAACTGCAATAATGACCAGCAAGATACGTCCATTGGTTCAATAGTGGCATGAATGTTACGAGGATAACCAACTGCTTTCTACTTGGGTTTAAAGTACTCCATAGGAGGAAACACATACTTAGAACTTCAAATCTGGTCAAGAACCCATGGTTGGGGAGCTCACAGGGCACAGGGGTGAACCTACTACTATTTTACTAAACAGACATAATATCAAGCTGCTCTCTAAATTCATATCTCTGTAGCTATAGATTAATGCAGCTTAGTCCTCAGCAGAAGTTTCTTTGTGCAGCAGGCAGTGGTTAGCACAGAAACTCACAATTGGTCAAAGTGCAGAGAGTAAGTGTCAGTAGAGTGCTAGCCACAAATTGACATCTATATGACACTCCTTTCCAAAGCTCAGGGACCATCATCAAAGAACTGGTGGAAAGATTGTAAGGTTCAGAGTGAAATGGTGTCTTCTGGACATTACAGGACCACTGTACACATGAACTCACAGCCTGCACAAGACCTGCACAAAATCAAGCCAGTCAGCATTCTAGCATGGAGTGGGAAGGGGTTCATGGGCCCCCACCCCTAACTGAGCTGTGGACCGTTGATGGCTTCTGGGTGAGGGACAGTCAGTTTTCTTTGTGTAGCTCCTGCAAGACTGACCACATTCCAGTGGATGGTCCTATACCCAGAAGCATATGGGCAGCACAAATGGGAGTCAATGGGTTATTGAATTTTTTAAAAAAGAGAACACAAAGTAGGGAGGTATGGTTGGTCTGGGAGGAGTTAAGGGGAGTTGGGGGTGAATATGATAAAATATGTTGTATGAAATTCTCAAATAATTAATAAAAGTATTTAAAAATGAAAACACACACACAAATAAAACAAATAACATGAATTTTAAAATGCATACTCCCCAAGTACCGTTCAGAAAAGACTAGCTGTCTGTACTTTTAATAGGAAAGCACCCACACACTGCTAATGACTTCCTTGTTCTGAGTTGTCTCCAGCCCAGGTGCTGCCTTGAAGAGGACACCAGCAGACACCAGGTAGATTCAGCATTTCAAGAAATCCTTGAGCAGAAGCACAGACACCGTGAATCTCAGCAGTGAACTGGCCAGAGGGGTAACACAGAGCTCATGAGGCAAGACAGAGCTCTGGAATGACCTACTGCCCTTGTCTCCCTCCCTTTACAAGGTGAGACCTAGAGACAGAAGACTGAGTCATGCCCACACTGATAGGGATTAATTAATAGTCATCTTGGGTATGGGTTAAGCCTCATGGAGCTCTATTAATTTCTAGGAGAGCAGGCTGAGGTCTCTTGCATGTGTCTGTTTCCTCTTCTATACTCTGCCATGCTGTGACACAGTCATGGGGCCCTTACCAGACATTAGTGCTATGCTCTTTAGACCTTACAGCCACCACAATCATGAACCAAGTAAATCTCTTTACTTAATCCATTGTCCAGCCTCCAGTACTCTGTTGCAGCAACATAAAATGAGCTAAGACATCTTTGTGACATTTTCAATAATGGTTTCTTTCCTCTGGCCCAGTGTTACATTTTTTGACAAAGAGAAAAGGAAAAAGGCTTGCCTATTAAGTCTGAAGGGGTGGAAAGCAAAGAATAGTAGGAAATAAACAAACCAAATTAGTAAATACAGTATGTTCTTCCTGGCACTTATTTACATAAGAAATATGAATGGGGGGGATGTGTCTGTGTGATGGACCAAGTCATCAAAAACAAGGTAACTGCCACTTCTTTTGACTAGAGACAAGGCCCAGAATACAGTTTATACATTTTTAATGCTTTTTAGTAAGATCTGATTTTTGTCTTAATACTGAACCATATGCACACAACACAGGGGTCCAAAGAGTGCCAGATGCTGTCAGCACCTGCCAGCGAGTTCCCCTGGGCCTTGGCATCTTAGTGCATGCTGGACCACTTTCCTCTGCCAACATCCACATCTGTGAAACTGAGGTTCTCTGCCATGTGCAGAGCAGGTTCAAAATGCATGTCAAAATTAGCATGACACTCTTTATTCCCGAGACTCAGCAACCCCAATGAGATAACTCAGTATCTTCTACACTTCTTTCCAGAGCTCCCCCTTTGAATTGAGCTCCAATTACCCATGACACTCATGTGCTTAACAGCAAACTATCTGTTATCTGGCCTGTCCTGCCTCTCTTCCCTTCTCCTTGCTCAGTATCTCCTTTGATCATCTCTTCAGTGAAAAACTTGTCCTGAATCCATTGCTCTGGGTCTTCTGCCAGAGAGACTGAGCTAAGACACAGGGACTATTACATGTAACCTGCCATCAGCCACTTTCAGTGTAAGACATGGTGGGTCCTATCTGTTTGAACTTACCATCATGGCCAAAGTGTTAAATCTGGAGCTGTTCGTCATTTCTAAAGCCTTGCTCTTCTACCCTGAAAAGAGTTCATTTTCTCCTAGTCTATAATCATCTAGAATAAGCCAAACAAATTAAATCCTGAAACAGACATGCTCTCAGGGTAGATAAATGTATTAGTGCCTATTGAATTAGGAAGGAAGTTGACCAGTTGACCGCTTGCCCTGTTCTCTTGGCCTCTGTTCTAAGTGATGATTCATGTCCCAAGTGCCCTCCCTTGGGACGGACGTGACTCACAATATCTTAGACAGCACTGGCTCCTGAAATTCTAGTCCTGGGAAAGGGCAAGTGAGGGCACAGAGGGGATGCCATCAAATTTCAGTCACTCAGCTAGTTATGGATTAAGAGACAAGAGCTATAGAAATTTCACATTGCCTGATTGCAGGGGTTGGGTTGGGGGATGGCACTGAGCTGGGTGGCAGGGCCGTGGAGGAGGGAGCAACAAGTCTCAAGTAGACCTTCCGACGTGCTGTTCAGTGGCTGTCAGAGCTTGCAGGGGGACCTGATGAACAAACCCAGTTACAAGGAGGACTGCCCTGGAAAGAGCTGTTTCCTGGGGAAGATCACCCTTGCTGCACTTCCAAGGTCAAGTCAGCAGGCCGGGGCTGTGAATGGGCAGTGAGACCAGCTATTAGGAACAACAGTGGGAAAGGAGTGGGACAGAATGATCTGCTGGAGTGGACTATGCATTGGTCCAGCCTTTCAACAGATGCCAGAGCCATTCAAGTGGTTCCTGTTACTTCATTTTGCCTCTGGAACTTGTGCATGTTTCTGTTTTGCCCAGTGCTACCTAGGGACCACTTAGCAGTGGGGATGCTGGGCAACCTGGTTCCAGCTCAGCCACTTGGCAGGAGACAGAACACATCATGCTAGAAGACTCACCCTAGACTCTGACCAAGTTGATTTTGATTTTGTTCTTACTTGTCTGTTTTTTCTGTATCTCTTGTCATTGAACTTGGAAGACTATTTATCACCAGTTAATCTGCCCCCAAATGCTATGCAATTCTAAGATAAGTTCACTAAAGCTGTGATTCTCAATTTAGGGTGATTTTCACTATGGGGAGTAGCATGTTTGGCATATGTTGAAAAAATTTTAAGAATGTATTTTATTTTTAATTATATGTATATGTGTGTTTCTGTGTGTGTGTGTGTGTGTGTGTGTGTGTGTGTGTGTGTTTACCCATGTGAGTACAGTGTCCAGAGGCCAGAAGAGGGTATTGGATCCCCTGGAACTGGAGTTACAGGAGGTTATGAGCTGCTGGTCATGGGTGCTGGGAACTGAACTCAGGTTCTCCACAAGAGCAGCAAGGGCTCTTAACCAATGCATCATCTCTCCAGCCCGGGAAACATTTTTGATTGAATAGCTGGGGATGAGTAGAGGCCAGGGATGTCAGTAAACAATCTATATTGCATAAGACATTTGCTTTTAGCAGAATCACCTGACCCAAAATGTGACTGTCACTGTTAAGAGGCCAGCACTAAAAGTAGGAGCTGGCTACTAACTTACTTCCTCAGAGTTTGCTTAGTTGAATACATTTACAAATACTAAACAGGAATAAGAAAACATCACTTAATAAAAGCAGCTTCAGAGACTGGGGAGATGGCTCCGTGCTTAAGAGCACTTGCTGGTCTCACAGAGGACCCGGAACAGTGCCAAGTAGTCACTATGGGTGGCTTAGAACTCCAGTTCCAGGACATCCAACACCTTCTTCTGGCCTCTGTAGGCTCCTTCACACACATGGTACACATATACTCATGCAGACAAACATACATACACATGAAGAAGACAAATAAATCTTTAAAAAGAATGACCACAGGTTCTTGTTTACCAACAACAGGTTCTTGTTCACTCCCATTACCAAGAGAAAAAGAAGTGCTTCCAAGTCCAAATTTCATTTTATTTTATTCTTGCTTGTCTGTTGTTTGCTTTTCATGTTTTTGAGACAGGGTCTCCTTAGAGCCCCAGCCGGCCTGGACTTGCTGGGATTAAAGCTGTGTATACCACCATGCCCGGCTGTTTGTTTGTTTGAGACAGGGAGTCCCTATAGCCCCAGCTGGCCTGGAACTCCCATATGTAGACCAGGTTGTTCTCAATCTCACAGAAATCTGCCTGCTTCACGAGGGCTGGGATTAAAGGCACACACCACCACACCCAGCTGTTTGTTTTTTGTAGACAGGGTATCCCTATAGCCCTAGCTGGCCTGGAACTCACTATATAAACCAGGTTGTTCTTAATCTCACAGAGATCTACCTGCCTCTGCCTCCCAAGGGTTGGGATTAAAGGCATAAACCACCATGCCCAGCTCCAAGTCTAATTTTCTTTTTAATTTTAATTTTTTAAATTTTTATGCGTATGTGCGTATTGCCTGCATGTAGATAAGTGCACCTGTATCGTGAAATACCTGTAGAGGTCAGAAGAGGCTGTCGGATCCCCTGGGACTGGAGTTATAGACAGTTGTTAGCTGCCATGTGGGTGCTGGGATTCGAACCCGGGTCTTCTGCAAGAATAACCAGTGTTTTTAACCGCTGAGCCATCTCTCCAGCCCCTCAAGTCTAAATATTCACAACAATCTCAAGAATCACTTTGTGTTTTCCTAACTGAACATGGTAATGACAGCATTGTTTAATATATCACCCTCTGTTGGGAAGAGGAAGAGGATCAGCAAGAGTGGGAGGGAGATAAAAGAGGGGAAGGAAGGGCAAATATGATCAAAATACATTATATACACATGTGAAAATGTCAATAAAATCCATTATTGTGTATAATTAATGTGTTAATAAAATGTGTTGTACATATGTATAATAAAATCCATTATTATGTTTAATTACCATGTGCTAATAAAACATATATATATAAAAACATTAAATATAGACAGAAGGCTTCCCTGGCTGCCCAGTCAATGCAGCTCCCCAACAGTCACTTTCATACTTCCTGACTTTCCATGTCCATCATTCATTGTAATGACAGTCAAATGCTTCCTGGTCTCTTTGCTGTTGGCCTGCCTTGGGGCTGTGTAAACGTTAGCTCACATGTGCACAAGAATCATGGGAGAACCAGGACTCTTACTCTATTTTATAGTGAGAAAACTGAATGTTATGAGGTATGGGAAGGAACCCAATACCTGCTACTATAAGCAGTCAGGAAAACATAAAACATTCCTTCCACAAACAAGCAGAGATGGCTTGGGAGACCTGCTCCGAGTGTTCCCTTAGGAATGGAGATGACGGCTCTGCTGAAAATCCCTTCTGCCTCTAGGGCTAGGCATGGAAGCAGGCCCTGTTCCCAGAGTCAGCAGCCAGCATAGCTGAAGGCCTTCTCTAAATGGCTGTTAGGATGAAAAATGCAAATGAGAATGTCTAATTGCAAACTGCTCCAGCCCCACTTCAAGCCACCCGTGGTGATGGAGCCAAAACTTCTCCAAAGCAGACACAAGTGCTGGCTCCTCCATTCAAAAGCTCAGCTGCCACCTTGGCAAGGAACCAAAGCTGTTGCAGACAGGCACTGTTGTGCCCACTTGGGGGCATCAAAATCTGCCACTCTGGCTGGAATCTTCTCACTAAGGGCCCAGCCATAAGCAAGTGCTTTCCGTGTCTGCTGAGAGTGTATGATATAGAACCCGAGTTTCACCCCTATAATGCTTCCATTTGAAAAAGGACAGTGAGTGAAAATCCAAGAAAGCAGGCCTCCAGACAAATGTGTTCACACACTCCCACATGCAAGACACTGCATCAGTTTGTGGTTAGAAACTGTACTCAGCTGTGCTCCCTGGCTGAAGTTTCTGAGCCTCAATTCCTTCATCTATAAAATGGGAGCACAGTTCAGTTTCCAGGTCAAGATCAACTGGCAGAGAAACAATAGGTTATTAAAGAGCGGGTTACTGGCAAATATTACAACAGTTTTGAATATTTTCATATATCCAACCTAAGGACAGAATTTTAGGGGAAATTACAGAAAACCAAGTCATGATACTCAGGTTTTAATCTTTTTCTTTTAATTTTTATAATTGCCTTTTGTTGATTTATTTTATGTGCATATGTATATCTGTGTGTGCATGTGCCATAGTATGTATGCATGTGAGGTCAAAGGACAACTGTAAGAGTGGGTTCTCTCCTACCATGTGGGTCCCAGGAACCAAACTCAAGTCATCAGACTTGGCAGCAACTACCTTTATCCTCTGAGCCATCTTGCTGGCCCCAAGTTTTGATCTCAAGTAGATTTCTTAGCTTCCTAATTATTGGATCTAGCTTGTTATTGAATTTCCTGGGACTTCTTTTGATCTGATTTAAAATGCTACCCATAAGAGTATATGATTGAAGGAACGTGTTTAAGACTCTCTCCCTTAAAGATACGGCCACAAATGAAAGGGAATGCTCTGTATTCAGACAGCTGAAGAAGAGGTGCCCTGGCCAGCAGCCTCCTCTGCCTCAGGAAAGCCACAGCAGCCCTCGGCCTGGGACCTGAGTGGCCTTCACAATGGCGTTGCACAAACGCTGTAGCTGGTGCCCAAACTAGATTTCTAAGAGGTACTTATTCAGTCTAGGATTTAAGTATATGAATAAGGTAAGAACTAAGCGGTCACAGGAAGGCTTTGTGTATACAAAGGCATCGCTTTATTTGGGAACTAAATTGATCATAATTTTCAAAATACCAAAACACTGGCACACAGATGCTGTTAGGATTTGAATCTAAAATATTTTCAGCAGGCTCCTGTGCTGAATGCTCACCTTATAATTGGCTGTGCTATTTTGGGAGGTTCTGGAAGCTTTAGAGCTGACAGGAGAACAGAGGTCACTGGGAGCCGTAGTGTTTGGGGGCTATATCTTGTCTCGGACTCCTTCCTGTTTGACTTTCTGCTTCTTGTTTTCTATGAGGTAAAGAAGCATTTGTTGAGTGACTTTGTCAGGGATGCATAAAATATACACTTGCTCCTCCCAGCTAGAATGGCACCAACAGCCCAGATGATGACTTATTCAAGTTCATTTTGAATGATCTGAGTCACTCAAACCACTCATTCAAGTTTACTTGGGATTAGTTATAGAGCCGTGTGGCTATGCACAGCCTGAAGTCATCCACCACTCTGTAACTAAGTAGCCCCAAATAGACTCAGTTTTGCTCATCAAGATGAACTTTAATGGGTCAATTTCTCTTGGTGCCATCTCAATTGGGGGCTAGTTATTGATTCTAAAGATGTATTCTTAATTTTTATTTATGTGTATGTATGTGTATGTACACCAAATAACTGCAGTTCCTACAAAGGCCAGAGGAGGGCATCAGATCCCCTGGAGCTAGAGTCACAGGGAGTTGTGAGCTGCCTTATATGGGTGCTGGGAACCAAACCTGTGCCCTCTGGAAGAGCAGCATACTCTCTTAACTTCTGAATCATCTCTCTAGCCCCTTAGTTGTTGATTTTATAGCTCTTAGAAAAAGTTGCATGACACTTGGTGCCTAAAGAGGATTGCAACAGGTCCCGTTGGGTGGAGCATCTCTTGGGGAAGTTCTGGAGTGGCTGTACTCTTCCATGTGATATGGAGTGGTAGGAGACTTCCTAGATGAATGTGGACCATTGCATAGGCATGGGGATGCCATCTAAATGATTGATGGACTACTGAACATTTTGCCCACATGAGATAGGATTATAAAATGCTGTACCATTGGAGGTTGTATGGCCCCTGCTACAGGAGATAAGCCATGCATCTGAGGCTCAACTGTTGGGCCAGAGGGAAATTGCTTGTGTAAAAGACTCTGATTTGGCAAGTATATTAGACAAAAGGGAGAAGGAGATGGAAATTTTGAAAGGGCAGGGAGAAAAATGGAGATTACAGAAAAGAAAGTACTAAGTCTAGTCAACCACCATCAGATTCAAGGGCATGTCTCCTGTCTGCCATGTCAGAATCCCCCTCCCTTCCTCCTTCCCTTCTTCCAAGAAAAAGTAACTGTTTTCTATCTCCTACAGTTCTTTATGGAAAGAGATGGTGCTTTTTGTATCCTAAACTACAAATACACAATTGCCATATAAAGATTTTCTGGCTGTCTGTGTATTTTCTCCCCCATCTGCTTGTTCTAAGACAGTTTTGCTGTTCAAGTTCCTTTGGAAGTTTTATATCTTAGCCAGCTCTCATTGGAATATAACATTCTGTAACTCTTAGACTTATGTTAGAACAGAAGAAAATATATTTAAAAGATGCTCAAAGAAGATGAAAACTGGGCTTATGGTTGCAAAATTGGTTAGCCCATATTCATGAAGAGTCATTGACATGTTCAATGTGTATCTATGGCAGCTGTTTGAAAGGAAAGTTTTCAAGGAAAAACACCATTCTTGATTTATAAATCAATCCATTCAATTCGATTGTGCTGGATAGCATCAGTTGTCAACTTTACACACCTGGGAAAGGGGAATTTCAATTGGGGAATTTCCTCTATTGTGTTGGCCTATGGGTATTTCTGTGAGGCATTTTCTTGATTAGTAAGTGAGATTGGAGGAGCCCAGCCCACTATGGCTGGTGCCACCCCTGGGCAGGTGGTACTGGGTTGTATAAAATGCAGACTGAACACAGGCTGGAGGAGCAAGCCAGTAAGCAGTGTTCTTCCATAGTCTGTGTTTCAGTTGTTGCCTCTTGGTTTCTGTCCTGAGTCCATGCCCAACATTCCTCAGCAATGAACTGTGTCTTGGATATGTAAGATGAAATAAACCCTTCCTCAAAGTTGTTTTTAGTCTGTGTTTTATTCCAACACAAGAAAGTAAGACACACTGTGGATTTTGTTTCTCTTCCTCTACTACCTTAGTCTGGAAGGGAAAGAAAGTTTTAACCCTTAGATCAAGTTGTAAGAGATGATATATTTCAAAATTGTGTCTTATTGCTCAAATTTCCTGAATTTAGGAAATTTACCTCCCCACATGGCCATAGGAAATAACTATATAGCATATCCTCTAAGGCTTAAGAAATGTTGTGGGAGAGGGATAAAAAAGGACCTACGAGCTGGGGGGAAAGGATGGCATGTAGGAACACTAGTTTTCTAAACCTTAGCCAGAGTGACCTCATCTTTTTTAATTTTTTTTTAGAAATTCATACATGAATATTACATTTGCATTATTTCCATCCCTCCAAGTCCCCTTCCAACTTCCCCATGTCTCCCCCACTCCCTCTCAATTTCTTGTCCCCTTCTTTGATTATTACTGTTACATATACACACATAGAATTTTAAATACCGACACATATATATGACATGCACTAAGTCCATTTAGTGATGCTTATGTGTACCTGTGTTTAGGGATGCCCACTGTGGATTGGGATTAGATAGCCTCTTAGGGAGCTTGTCCCTGGAGAAAACAAATTCCCCCTCCCTCTGCATCTATTGATTGCCTGTAACTGTTCTTCTTGAGGTAGAACCCTGTAAACTTCCCCTTGCCACCTTGGCATGCCATGTGGTTTTGTCATTATGCAGATCTTCTTAGACTGCCATACTGCAGAGATTTCATGGGTTTAGCTTCCCTACCCTGACTAAAATGCACTAACTAGCAGCAGGTGTGTTGCCCAGAGTGACTTTGTCTTACATAAAGCCATCATTTGGCCATTGTGTATACCAGAGAGTGTTTGCTGAGACCAGCAGGGTCCCTGTTTGGGTGCCAACTGTTGTATGACTTGGGGTCAGATATTTGTTTTTACATCTCCCTGAAAAAAATCTGCAAATAAGATTCTTTTACATGCTTCTTCTGCCCGAGTGCCTAAGGACACATGACCATGGACTGGGCTTTTAGAAATCATAAGCTGCAAAAAATCTTTCCTCCTTTAAGTTGTTTTCTCAGGTATTGAGATCATTATTGTCACAGTGATGAAAATTAATATATAGGTATATGCTCATAATTTTCCAAATTTTGAAAGTATAATTTATATGTAGAAGGTTTTGGTAGGATCACAAGGACAAATACAAGTGTTGGACCCACTCAGTAAAGCAAACCATGGTCAAAATTTGGTATCTAAACTTCTAGTCTTTCATTCTTTCTGTAAATAATTTTTTTAAATATTGCATTTATTATTTTTATTTTATGTGTATGCATGATTGCTTGCATGTAGGTAAGTGCACCCGTGTCATGCATTGTCCGCAGAGGACAGAAGAGACTGTCAGATCCCCTGGGACTGGAGCTTCGGACAGTTGTTAGCTGCCATGTGGGTGCTGGGATTCGAAGACAGATCTTCTGCAAGAACAACCAGTGTTCTTTACTGCCGAGCCATCTCTCCAGCCCCTCTTTCTGTAAATAATTTTGAGTAACATCTCACCAGGCACCAGGAGATTTACTTCTTCTCTTTGGTAAGGAGAAGTAAATAACACTGTAGTTCCTGCTTATCTTCCCCTACCTTTTCCACATTGTTCTTTCCTGTGGCAGTCATGAAATGAGAGGTAAGATGGTATTGACAAAACAACATGCACCAGCCCTCAGCCAGCCTTACAGGCTTGTGGCACTAATTATGATGAGTAAATGAGGAATCTGGCACAGAGCCTCACACTTGGCAGATGTTCAATCAACAGTAGCTATTGTTGTGTTTTATTATTCTGTTATTGTGAGGGTTTATTACCAATTGCAGCTAATTTTAGTTCTGTTTTTGCATTTGCTCCAAATTCACTTTTAAGTGCCAATTCTCCATCCTTGCTCTTCCCGAGGTGGATGGTATCCTCCAGTGCTGTCTCCTGAGTCCCCCCATAATGACTTTTATTATCACTTCTGGAGATTTTCAGTTTTTAGACATCATGGCTCCTGCTTAGCCAGTATCCTTGCCTTCCACCCACTGTGTAAGTAGGAGTTAAGATAGATGTTATACCTCACTCCTTGGGGTGGAAGAATGATTCGACTGCAGATGGGCTATTTGGCAAGGCTGTAAAGGATGATCCCTAGAGAAGAAACAAAGTCATTTGATAATACCTGTATCCTTCTTTTCAGCCTTTTACTCTAGTTTCAACAACTCATTAGTTGAGCCATCTATGGGTCAGTGAGTGACCTCATTGGTATTTCTGGAGAGATATCCCCTTGGCCCAAAGCAAAAATCCCAAGAAGGGAACACCTGAGCCTCATTAGCAGCCAGTACTCCCAGGAGTCAGGGAATGGTCCACTGGGAAGCTGGGATACACAAGTGTACATTCTGGAACAACTCAGTTTAAGTGGATTTGTACCCAAGGTACTGTAAGACAGGAAAAAGAGGAAGACTGATCTAGGATTGCACAAAGTACAGAAGCTTAAATGACAGAAGTAGTATATTGAGTAACAACAAGACCAACTGGATCCCTACCATTTGGGTCAGAAAGGGTATGTATTTATTAATTAGAACTAACATGACATTATCAGAACTATTGAGCCCCAAATTATGCATTAAACCACATGTCATCATGTTTAAGTTATAATGCTGTCATTATAGTTTGAGCTGTTCTCAAAGTTCTATTTAGCTCTTTGATTCTGAGTCTATTAGATATTACTGCCCCCATTATAGCTGTCTTAGAACATCAGAATTTTACTTGGTGTGCCTGGCAATGAATTAGTTAAATAAACCATTGGGCTAGGATCAACATGATCAGCATTACTAATTTTCTTATCATTATCACACAGAAGTATGTAAAAGTCATTTAGCAACTCATTGAGGTGTAGCTGAGCTACCACTGCAGTAATGGCTGAGCTGCTCAGCCTTAACCTTTGGGACTTACTGGAGGTTGTAGTAAAATGATTTTTATTCTAAGCCAGTTGGTCACCTGTGATTGCAATCCATCCTGACAATAGTAGATGAGACAGATGGCAGAGTTGCTTGAATCTCTAACATACTAATCCAGCATTGCATGTGAAACACATGTCTTGAGGAGGAAAACATTCAACATAAAATGTATACATGTACAGGGGGCTGGAGTGATGGCTCAGTGGTCAGAAACACTTGCAGGAACACTTGGAAGAAATTGGTGGACTATATTGTGTCTCTGTCAACTGTTGAGCCAAACTTGCATTCCCGTGAGTTGACACCATTTGATTGTGGTATGCTGTTCTTTTTATACATATAGCTGCACTGGATTTGCTCACCCATCTATGCTCATGAGGAATATTGTTCTGTAATTTCCCAATGTCTTTTTATGATTTTTAATATTGGACTCAAAAGCAAACAAGGACCATGTTAGAAACAAGAGGAGAGGCAATCTGTGTTATGTAATGGTTTTAAAAATAGCTGAATTGGGCACTACAGTTGTAAGGAAAGCAGAATTTCTAAGCAATGAAATGGATATTTCATTAGGAATGTTTCCAAGTTATGTGTTAAAAGTATAGTCTTTTTTTTCTTGCTACTTACAATAAAATGGAAGTTCAAAGATACACATTGATAACAGACGTATTAAGCAAAAGGAAAGAAATCAGGCTTTGATGACTTGGGAGGCGTCTCAGCCTATACAGACTACACAGGACACTAAAATTAGGATATGGTTTGTTTGAGAAGCACAGTGTCGTGCCAGCCAAAACTCTGGGAGGTTGTCCTGAAAAGGACAGATAGCACGAAACTAAGCAAGGCTGTCAGAATCCCAAAATTCTCCACACAACAGCTAGCCAGAGGAAACTGCTCAACAGTAAACATGTGCTATTTATTCTCTAAGAAAAGGGAAGAACAATTCCAAGGTCAGAGCCCAGAACCACAGAGGACAATTCATTTCCAGGCCTTGAAATGGAAATGAATGATTCTTATGTGCTATCTTCATTTCACTACTGATTTGGACTAAGGACTCTTTTTTCCATTCTCCCCTTTTAACAAGCAGGGTCTTTCTATGTTTCCCAGGCTGAATTCAAACTCATGCTCAAGCAATCCATCTGCGTCAGCCTTAGAAGTTGAGACTATAGATATGCACCACTACCCCCAGTTCATGTTGTGCCTATTTGAATGGGAATGTCTCCCCAGCTCAGCTGCCTTATGCCTGTCCACTGTTGTATTTTGGAAGCAGATGACTTGTTTTCTAGCTTCACAGGTCCACAGATAGAGATGAATTCTTCCCCTGGATTGAGCATAGTGAGTCTCCTGAAAACCCTATTTACCTGGTAAGTAAGACTTGAGACTTCTGAACTGATGGTAGCTGCAGGAGATTTTGAACTTGAGTCAAACTTTGATGGTCTTAAACTTTTGAGGAAGTCAGGATGGGGAAAATGTGCTTTGTGGGGAAGAAAAGCATAAATCTTTGGAGCTAAAGAGTAGACCGTCCCAGACTAAAAGATGATCCCCTAAAGATATCTAGTTCCATGAATCCATGGAACCTATGAATGTTATCTTGTATGGCAAAAATAAATCTTTACAAATGCAACTAAGAGGGTTGGAGAGATGGCTCAGTGGTTAAGAGCACTGGCTGTTCTTGCAGAAGACCCAGGTTCGAATCCCAGCACCCACCTGGCAGCCAACAACCATCTGTAACTCCAGTTCCAGGAGATCCAACACCCTCTTCTGACTTCTGAGGGCATGGCATGACATAAGTGAATTTACATGCATGCATGATGATTCTGGATGTGTCTGTGAGGAGGGAGGACCCACTCTGATATGGGCAGCAGCACCATCCCACAGAATGGTGTCCTGAACCAAATGAAAAAGAGAAAGCGAGCTGAGCACCAGAATGCACCTCTCTGTTTCCTGACTGTGAACACGACATGACCAGCTGCCTCTTGCTCCTGCTGCCACAACGTCCCCATGATCTTGGACTGTTTCTCTTCAAATAGCCAAAACAAACCCCTCCTTCTTAAATTGCTTTTGTCAGGTACTTTGTCACAGGAATGAAAAGTGATTAATAATACAGCTACCTTGCACTGTTCATAAAAATTCATTCAATATGAATTCTAAACAAATTTAAATTTTCAAATATGAAATTTCTCGAAGAGGGGACTAGAAAGAGAGCTCATCAGTTAAGAGCACTGGCTGTTCTTGAAGGGGACCAGGACTTGGTTCCCAGCACCCACAAGGCTATAACTCCAGTTCCAGGGAATCAGATGGCCTCTGCTGGTCTGCAGACATTTCACACACATGGTACACATACATACATAGAGACAAACATTCATACACATAAAATAAATATAAATATTCAAAACTTCTAGAAGAAAACATAAGAAAAAACTTTGTGAGTTCAGGTTAAGCATTAGTTTCTTACATATGACATAAAATGTATAATCTGCAACAGAAAAAATAATAAATTGGATTTCATCAGATTCAAAACAAGATCTGTTCTTCAGAATATTCTGTTCTGAGAACAGGATGACTTGGAGGAAATATTTACATATTGTGCATTTAATAAAGAACTAGAGAACAGTGAGATGGCTCAATGGGTAAAGGTGCTTGCTGCCAAGCCTAACAACCTAGGACCCATGTAGTAGAAAGAGAACTGACTCCTGAAAGTTGTCTTGTGGCTCTATATGCATGCTCCCCACACAAAAAAATAAATGTAATAAGAAATTTTAAGAACTCTAGTACAGTAAGAACTCATGCAATTCAGTATTGACTACAAAACCAATGAAAAAATTTAATAAATACCACAGATAAAGAGATGACAAATGAACTCATGAAAACATGTTTGACCTACTTAGTTATTAAAGGATTGCACATCAAATCTTCAGTAAAAGCACTTCGGTTTCATTAGGACAGCTAAAATTTACAAGAGCAGGCATATGAAACTCTGGTAAAGACGGGCCAGATCTGGACCGCCCATCCAAAGCTAGTGAAAGTGTAAAATGGTGTGACCACTTTGGCAACTTCTTACAATGTGAAACACATGCTCATCATGAACTTCCACCTCTCTAGTTGAAGATGTCTACGCGCAAGGAAAGTCCATACCAAGCCTTGCAAGAAGAATATTCAGAGTAGATTTACTTAGCTGTTAGTTAGTTTTGTTTCTTGAGACAGGGTCTCCCTGTAGTGCCAGCTGGCCTGGAACCCACCACGTACAGGCTGGCTTCCATCTCACAGTTATCTGCCTGCCTCTGCCTTCCTAGTGCTGCGATTAAAGGCTTGGGCCACTACCACCAGCTCAGAGTAGATTTATTATTAAATAGCCCAAATCAGCCTAAATGTATGTTTCCAGATAAATTGATAAACTATAGGGTCTCCCAAATTGAATAACAACCATTAAGAAAAAGCAACAAACTTCTGATGCTGTATTACTATAGCTAGACTTCAAAGACATTGTGCTCAGTGAAAGAACTCAGACTAAAACAATACATTTAGGGCCTGCAAGATGGCTCAGTGGGTAAAGGCACTTGCTGCCAAAGCTTGATGACCTGAGTTTGATCCCTGAGTCCCACATGGTGGAAGGAGAGAACTGACACCCACAATTTGTTCTCTGACCTCCACATGTATGCAGGGGCATGTTAACTTTTCTACAACAATGCCTCTTGGTTCTTTAGATTTGTGTATAAGTCAAAAATTATACAATCACCCATGTAAGATCAAATTCACTACTGGAAGGCACATGTGACATGGGGTTCCCTCCTCCCACCATCCTTATGGCAACCCGAGGCAAGAATTCTCCAAAACCACCATTTGGAAAATCCTAATGAGTTTATTGGACTTACTAACTGAGCTTGGGGTGCTTATTTACTTACAGAAGAGTGGGTACCCCATGCCCATTTATGGATGGACGTGCTGGAAAGTCCACACTCAAACATAGATCCTGTGACTTCCCAACAGTCACACAAAATGATGAGAGACCTGCCTCATGGCATTCTTGGCTTATATATCCTTAGCCCCTTCCCCTCATGCAGCTAAGGCCAACTGTTTGGGTGGGAGGGGTAACTGCCCCCCGCACCCCGACTCATTCTGAGGAGCTTGTGAAAGAGATGGGACTATAGTTTGCCACCATAGTGGTCAGAGGAATTTCCAGGTAACAACCCATGTCTAACATTTTTTTAGTGTTCAATACCTTATCATTTATTTTATTGAAAGCAACAAATTCTATCCTCATTATCTGCTAAAGTTCTTTTTTTTTTACTTTCTCATTCTGAATTGTTCAGAAATTTTTATACCAAATATAATAATGTATAATTTAACCTTCTGGGTGGAGATGAAATGGGCTTTTTTTGTTAAGTAGGAAAGGGTATTGCCACATAGAAGTTTGGGAAGGAGAACCAAGCAGATCATCTATCTACGCATCTACCTATCTGTCTACCATCTATCCATCTATTATATCTGTATAGTATCTACCTATCCATCTATCTTTCTATCATCTTTTCATCTATTATATCTATCTGTTATATATCTACCCATCTATCTATTCTGTGTATCTGTCTGTCTGTATATTTCTCTATCATATATTTATCTATCCATCTGTTATATCATCTATCTATCATCTATCTATCATCCATTGATAGATGTCTGTCCACTCACCTAACTATGCATCTTATCTTCCATTCTTTGAATTAATCCATATGTGATTAGGTCTTGATGTACACATAATGGTATTCATTTTAGTTCAAAAAATTTTTCTTCAACTGTCCAATGAAAAATACAGACTTAATAAGTGACAGGTGGAAAATACCATAGCGTATGTTTGTGACTATAATAGTATTTCTCTTTCTTCTCTTATTTCATAGATCCTGGAAATGTTTTGTTATTGTATCTGCCATAAGTAATTTTTCCAAAAATCTTATCTCCAGGGTGAGGGGCCACCAGTTAATTTTTCATAGGCAAATACTAACCTTGATAAAAATCTTGTCTTTAAAAAGGACAAAGCTTTTACATGATACATGAAGACATACTTAGAAGAATTAGCTATATTTCTCACAATACACACATTATGTAAAGTGCAATTATGGAAGCTAAAAGTATACTTCATGTGTGTGTGTGTGTGTGTGTTCACACATTAACATTTAAGTGAGCTTTATCAATCTGTACAGCAAGCATATGTAGATGGAGACAGGATGCAGATTTGAATGGTATTAGGCTCTAATACTATAAAACACGTGCAAAAAATTGTAATACTCTATAGTCAGAGTGCTGTTTGCTTGCTGATGATAGATTAGCATTCACTAAAATTAGAAAATGTTCACTTCCATAATGGATGTTGGGATGAGACTGATATACATTAAATTAAATTGAATGCAACAGTGATAAATACTGATTGTGATCTACATAGGGAAGCGTGTTCTTTAGCAGACCAGACATTAACTTTATAGATACAACATTTTCTTCACTTATTTAATTATTTGCAATATTGACTAACTGAATAATATCATCACTGGAAAATTTTAGCTCCTATAAAAAAGAAACAGTATCTGAGCTCATTTATTTGGGGGAAGATAATGAAATTCTCTTAAAGACTGGATACATTCACTAAAAAAATCAAATATGCCTCTGTTTCATTTTATTGACTACATAAAAGGATTAGAATTTAATTTTATTACCTCCTGAACTTTAAAGTTTTATATTTAATCTTGAAGAAAATGAAGTTTTATTTTATTTTAAAAGATTTATT
>NW_008352479.1:413584-429743 GCF_000622305.1 Nannospalax galili | reverse complement strand
ACACATATCTATAGAAAAGAAAGCTTCAGAGAGAGAGTGTGTGTGTGTGTGTGTGTGTGTGTGTGTGTGTGTGTGTGTGTGTGTGAATTTCCCTGGAGCTGGTCCTGAGCCACTCAGAGTGGATGCTGGGAACCAAACTTGGGTCCTCTGTAAAAGCAGTAAGCACTCAACTTCTGAGCCATCTCTCCAGCCCACAAAAAGGAAGTTTCAAAGAGACACATGCACAAGAGCTCTTTGAGCAATAAAAGCAGAATTTATCAGCAAATGATTTTTTCTGAGAAATTACTTTGGCCAAGATGAGAAGCACATCAAAGTGAGTGCCTATGGTTTACTAGCATCAGGTTACACTGAGGACTTCCCGTCTTCCAGGGCTGTATCTAATGATGAAAATGGTCTACCCAAAAGTCAGCAAAACATAGGAAGTCTAGACTCTGTCACCTTTCTAAGTGAACATTAGGAAATCTTAAAAGGCTGGAGACCAAAAGGTCCAGAACATTGTCACAGTCCTGGAGCCTCATGCAGGGATGCTGGAAGTTAGGTTGGGGCTAGCAGGGAGAGAGGTGCTGAGTGTCCAGGCAAATTCTAAGCAGAATCTGCTAGAGCCGCTGCACTACTAACGAATGGAGTTGCCCTTGGGTTAGAGCATTAGAGGTATGTCCGTTTTTAAGGATCTCAAATATCGCCATTGGGAATAAGCCTGTCATCTGTGTACTGTGTGTTTAGCCTTGCCTATCTACTGACCTAAAGCTGGCTGACTCTTCCTAAAACATTGAGATGTCATGCTTCATAGGGAGCTGGGATTTACTACTGAAGAGGACCCACTTTTAGGCGACTAGATCCCACAGGAGAAAAGAGAAGTGACAAATAAATACAGAAGACTGAATAAAATCTGATACTTCCCTTCACAAACCTTTCCTGGTTTGTCTATTGCTATGCAAATGACTCGTGCTAGGCTGCTCAGTAATTCTTCCCACTAGCAAGCAAATTCTACTTTACAAGAGTCAAGAGGAGCCTTCCTCTCCACTAAAGCAAGGTCAAGCTGTATTGGAAGTTGGTTCAGCAAAATGGGCTGACCACATTCCATCTGCTCTTTACTGGATCGCTCCAGGGCAGGCAGAACTTTCCTATAGTTCACTGGTATCTTCTGCCTTTAATGATCAAAGTTAGGAGAATATTGGTGTAGTTTGCCAGAGTTCCTTCTGTGTATTTCCTTAAATTTAATTTAATGTATTTAAATTATGTATTGGGGAGGCGGAATGGCATGTGAGTGCAGGTGTCTGTAGAGGCCAAAAGAGGGTGTTGGTTCCCCTAGAGCTAGAATTACAGGTGGTTGTGAGTTGTCTGTCATGAACACTGGGAACCAAACTCCAGTCCTCTACAAGAGCAGCAAGCACTCTTAACCTCTGAGCCATCACTCCAGCCCTTCCTCTACATGATTCTTAAAATCTTGTACTTGCTAAGAAGGAAGGTTTCTTGTCCCCTTCTGACATTTCCTGTGATTTAAAATGACTTATAGTCCGGGGGGGGGCGGGAATAGGACATTTTTATTTATTTGTATGCATGCATGTACATGTGTGGGCACCTATGCCAGAGTGTGTGCCAAGGTCAGAGGACAACTCACAGGAGTTGAGTCTCTCCTTCCACTATGTGGATCCTGGGGAGCAAATGAGCTCAGTTGTCAGGTTCAGGGCCAGGTGTCCTTTACCTACTGAGCAGTCTCCCAGGCTACATTGCAATTTTATTTTATTATTTTTATCTATGTGTATGAGTGTATTGTCTGCATGTATGTAAGTGCACCTGTGTCGTGCAAAGCCCAAGGAGGGCTGGAACTAGAATTATGAATGGTTGTTAGCTGCCAAGTGGGTGCTGAGAATTGAACCCGGGTCCTCTGCAAGAGTAGCCAGTGCTCTTAACCACTGAGCCATGTCTCCAGTCCCCACACTGTAATTTTAAATAGGATGTCAGAGAAGGGAAAATGGACAGCATCGAGTAAAGAAGGGCAGAGAGACATGCATACTAATGACTTGAAGAACACTCCTGGGTTACACCACAGAATCCAGGCCAGCCTGAGGTAATGAGATCATTGGGGGTTTGGGTTTTTTTTTTTTTAATTTATTATTTTTATTTTATGTGTATGTATATTTTGCCTGCATGTAGGTAAGTGCATCCGTGTCATGCAATGCCCACAGAGGACAGAAGAGGCTGTCGGATCCCCTGGAACTGGAGTTATAGACAGTTGTTAGCTGCTATGTGGGTGCTGGGATTTGAACCCAGGTTTTCTGCAAGAACAGTCAGTGTTCTTAACTGCTGTGCTCTCTTCAGCCCTATAATGAGATCATTGTCAGGGTTCGGATCTATAGCAACCCCCAATGCAGCAGGGCCTCATGGTTTTGTAGGCCTCCTGAGAATGCAGGAACTGAGTTAATGAGCACCCTGACCATTTGCAAGACAAGATAAACAGACTCTGTACACCTTCTGACCCAAGACCCAATTACTGCAAGGAGCCGCTTCAGCACAGCGTGCTTCCATGATCTTAAAGGATAAACAGACTCTTTATACCTTTTGACTCAAGACCTACTGCAAAGAGCCATTTTGGCACAACCTGCTCCCCCTTTGATAATCTTAAAAGACAAACAGGCCTCTGCACCCCAAACTCATAGATGTAGGAACTGTCTCCATACAAGCTATTTCCCTTGATAAGTCACAATGTATAGGCCCCTTATCCCATAACACAGATCCTGGCTGACAGAAGAGGACAGAAGGGGGAGGTTTGAGAGAGGTTATTCTTTCCTGATAAGCCCTGGGCTCTCTCTCTCTCTCCCACTTAACTTAAAAAAAATATTTTCCCACCTTCTGCATCCCCTGAAGCCCCCAGGCCAACAGCCTGTGAAGGGACAACTCCTCTATCCTGAAAGGGGAATTGTCCCATGCATTTTGCTCTGCTAATAAACTCTGTCCCACTGGAGATTTTGTCCGTGTCCTGGTGCTTTCTCCCAATTTGACTTGATTTACCTATCAATAATGTTTCAGAAAAATCAAGGGCTGGGGGCATAGCTCAGTGGTAAGGTACTTCCTTAGCATAATCGAAATCCTAGGTTCAGTCCTCAGCACTGAAAATAATAACAAATACTAATATTGCATTAAAGACAGTGTCAACAGATACTTGTTACAATCAGAAATATTATCTCTTTTATGTTTCACTCTATGTCTGCATAACCAGTTCTCATACCAAGAGCAGATGTCTACTTTTCATAAAGTTCTCTACTTCTGGGTACCAGGGGTAGCTAGAAGCTTACCTGATGCTTCCTGGTTCAGTCTGACAGGTCTCTGCTCACAGAGGGGGTTAGCTTCTCTGCAAAGCCCAAAGCCCCGAAGCATACTTCTTGAAGGAGTGATAATTAGAGCAGCAGCTGAAGTCCTTGCAGCCAGCCCTTGAAACTGCCTTTCTGTGCTGTCATATCCAGAAGGCACAATTTCTAGCCTGGAGCTTTTAACAGCCTTCAGACAAGCTGAGGGGAGAGAAGAAAAAAAGTCACCTATTGGTGGCAATCAAAATGACTCTGCTTGACTCACTATAGTGATGATGAAGAATTTAATAATGGAGAATGGTAGAGTCTTTTGATGGGTAGGAAAACTCATCTATCTTATATAGGTTGAGCCGATTATTACCCTGAAGATAATAACATTTTATAACTGCAAAAGATCCTTAAGTCTACTAATGTTATGGAGCTCGGGACCACTGGGGAAAGACCACCAGACTCAATTCAGATTGGGATAAAAGATTTTATTCAAGCTAGCTTGGACTGCAGTCTCCATATCGGAGGATTAGAGTACTGCAGAGGGGAGGGAGAGGGAAAGGGGACATTTTAAAGCTAAAAAACCACAAAAAGGAATGTTGACAAGGTGGTCAATACCCGAATAACAGGGTAGAGGGTGATCTCAGTCTACATGTCAAGATGCCCTAAAATAGTAAAACAAGCAAGTTGCAGAAGCCAGAATCAGCAGTTAGTCATATAATAATTTTGTTTTCTGTATGTCTAGAGAGCAAGTGACCGCGGCAGCATTCTCAGGGGAGAAAAAGGGAGAAAGGGGTCAGGGGTTCTGAAAACAATCCTTGAGCTAGAAATACACTATTGCTAAGCTTCTAAGATGGCCACTTTATCCAAAATGAGTCAGTTTGGTCAGTACACTAAGTAGACACTGTTAAAAATCTATCAGAGAAGATTGGCTGTGTGGTTAGAGAGTGGTGTGGGGGCCTGAGAATAAAAATAAATGGGCTGTTAAAATCGATTTTTCTTTAATGTGTGTATGTGTGTGAATGTGTGGGTGTACATTTGTGTAGGTGCCCATGGAGACCAGAAGATGGTGTCAGATCCTTTGGAGCTGGGGTTATAGGCAGTTGTGAACCACCAGAAATGGATGCTGGGAGTGACACCCTAGTAGGTTGTCAGCCAGTGCAAGAAGTGCTTGAAGGGACTGCCTCAGTTATAAACCATTCTCCACTTCAGCTGGAAGGGAAACCACACAAAGTCAAGATGAGAGAAAGCCATAGGACAGATGCTAAGTTTAGCCTCTGTTCTAGGTTCATTCTGACACTGTAACAAACACTATGACTGTACTAAATAGCTTTAGTGTCAACTTGACACACCTGGGTTGAGGGAGCCTCAATTGGGGAATTACCTTCATTGGACTGGCCTGTGGCCATGTCTGAGGGGCATCCTCTTGATTGTTGAGTGATGTGGGAGGGCCCAGCCTACTGTGAGTAGTGCCACTCCTGGGAAAGTGGACCTGTGTTGAATAAGAAAACAGGCTGAGCAAGGGCCAGGGGAGCAAGCCAATGAGCAGTATTCCTCCATGGCCTGTGCTCCAGCTCCTGCCTCCAGATTCCTGCCCTGAGTTCCTACCTTGGGCTCCCTGATGAACTGTGACCTGGGATATGTAAACTAAATAAACCCTTTCCTCCCCAAGTTGGTATTGGTCAGAGTATTTTATCACAGCAATGGAGAGACAAACCAGGACAATGACCAAATTAATTCAAGGAAGGAAAGGGTTTATTTCATCTTAGACTTCCAGGTCACAGTTCATCACTGAGGGAGGTCAGGGCGGGAGCTCAAGTAGTAACTTAAAGCAGAGACCATGGAGGAATGCAGCTTGCTGGCTCACACTCAGGCTTAGCTAGTTTTCTTTCTTTATTAAAAAATATTTTATTGAGTTTTTGTGCATTTCATATAATAGTTCTTAATCAAATTTAGACCCCCTTCCCCATCCATGCCCCCACTTAACCCCTCCACTGGACCTCATGCATTCTGTCATATATGTTATATCCTATTCAGCCAATCATTTGTACCCAAATGTCCTCTAGTCAGCATGTTTAGAGATCTTATGGAAGATCTACTCTCCTTCTCCCAGCAGTAATCAGTTGTCAACAGTTCCCAGGCTAGGGCTGACTCACTGCCCATTTCCCTTGCTCCACTCTGGGTCCTTGTCTGATTGATTCCGCTTGGGAATCACCAATGGTGGGTCAACACCACCATCGCCACAAGTTCACATGAGCAAGCTTCCAGTAGCCTGAAAGCCTCTATTTTCTTATGTTCATGGACCAACCCTGGCTCTTACAACCTTTCAGCCCCATCTTCCACAATGGTCCCTGAGTGGTGGGTGGATGAGGTTTAATATAGGAGTAATATCCAGGGACACACACTCTGCAGCCTCTTATTCCCTAAGGTTTAGTCAGTTTCCTGCCTTCTGTGTGCATTGCACTCTACTGTATAAGGAAGCTTTGCTGGTGAGAGTTAAGGGATGCACTAGTGTTCTCTCCCCCCCATTCCACTAGGTTCCGTGAGCATTAGGCATACAAGTTCTACTGTAAATATGTCACCTAGGGCTGGGCATCTCTCACACGTATATTCTCTGTATATGACCAGTTGTGGAACTGTGTAATAGCCTCCATCTGTTGCAAAAAGAAGCTTCTTTGATGAGTGGCGTATAGTACACTTGTCCCCCAGATAACAGTGCCACTACTGCACCAATAGAGATAATTTGCTGTGCCAGTCATTCTGGTATTGGGCTTTTGAGCTGGGTTGGACCATTGATTGATTTTCTCCCTTAGAAGCTTGCATAGTATTTTCTTTTTAATACAGCCCAGGACCACCTTCCCAGAGAATGGTACTGCCCACAGTGGTCTGGGTCCTCCCATATCAATTAACAACAAGACAATCCCTCACACACATGCACACAGGTCAGTTTGATAAAGGGAAATCCCTCAATTGAGACTCCCTTCTCCAATGACACCAGGCGGCTGTGTTGACAATTAAGGCTAACTAGGACAGCTTCCTTTCTCTACAGTGCTCAAGTCTGGATTCTCACTGACTGTGATCCTAGGGATCCCACTTCAGCTCTTACATTCCTGACTCCGGGTCTAGTTCCAGCGAGTTCATGAACCAGCTGCCTTTGTTGTCCCTTTCCTTCTTTCCAGGGAAAATGTCTCAGGACCTCTAGGGGGATGGCCTCAGTGAGAATCATCAAAGTTAAAGAGAAGCTTACTCTCCAAGCCCCACTCCTCATAAAGCTCTACTGATAGAGTGAGTAAAGGGGGGTTGACCTCTGTGCTCTGCCCTTAGCTGAGTCACACAGTCAAAAGAGGGTGGAGAGGCTAACAGATGGGACGGGAACTCAAAGGCACCAGGTGGAAGCCTCTTGAGACTCCAGGGCAGGCACAGTCTGCACCAGGTGCAGGAGATAATTAGGAGGTCACAAGTGTGCAGCATCTCCTTAAATGAAGCCACCCAGATGGTAGCCAGGGACAAATGACAGATGTCAATGCAATATGTGGCCAGTGCTCAAGACAAAGGACTGCCCATGTCAAGTCCCCCCTGAAGGCCTCTGGCTGAAACCCTGGAAGAGGGGGAAATGGGGCCTGTGGGAGAGGGAAATGGAGGGGAAGCTAGCCAAGTGTGTGCTTCAATCTAGAACTAAGGCTGAGGGGAGGGTACAAGGGATAGGAAGATGCTGGTGGGACCACCAGAAGTTGTGTCATTAACAACTTATTGGGAAAACCCATTAATCTCTGACCTATACCCACATACATGTGCCTCACACATGTGAACACACTACACACAGAAAAAAAAAGAAAGCAAGGTCCTCAGAAGCTTGGATTAGCATATACACCTGAGAACATTACAGTAGGCAGAGAACTAGATGGTCCTAGTATGGTAGAAACCCCCCAGAACAAAAAAAGGGGGTGCCACATGGTCTGTACCTGAGTGGGACACAGTTCTGCCTGTCATGACCCTGCGGCACAGAGCAGGATGTGTATGCTTCCATATCCAAAAGACAAAGAAACTGAGCTGTAAAGGGGACTAACAGGGTATGAAAGACTGGGTCTTTCTTCGTTTAAGGCTCTGCTTTTGAGAACTATTTCACAGGGTCTCATCTCTCCAGAAATCACCCCTAAAAGAAATAGACTGAAGGTGTTATCTCTATGAAAAGGAGAAGACTTGTAAGAAACGATTACAGTGATGTACACTGGACTGTGGACTGCTAATGGCAAGTTCTTCCTTTGTTGGGAGACCCCCATAAAACAGCACACTATATTTCTAAATTGGAGGCACGGCCAGGTTGAAATCATGGTCTTTTGCAGCTTCCTCCAGCTTAGGCAAGTCACTTCGTCTCATCTTCTTCCTGGAGTTTAGTTATTCCAACTCTGTCATTCTGAGGGAGTCCTATCAACTCTCCAGACTCTTCTCTCCAGTGCAGCAGTCTTTCTAGACAGCTCAGCATGACCTGAAAGCAATTGGAACAAGGGCTACAGCATCCTCAGCATCCTGAGTCATTCTCATGGCACCCTCATCCAACCCAAGAATTTGAAATCTCTCCCCTACAACTAAAGGAACCTTCCTAAGTCCCTATTATTCTAAATGAAATACTATAGGTATTCAATTAAGTGGTTTAAAAATACACACTGTTAAAGGGCAATGGGGGCAATGAAGAAGGGAGGAGGAAGAGAGGAGCAGCCGTGTGGCTGGTAGGAGATGTGGTTTCTTGTGGCTGGCATTTCCACACTCTGTGACAGATGGAGAAAGAAGACAAGAGCACTCCAGCAAGTCTATTCTGGAAACAGAAAACAGTTCACCAAGCAGGCCCATCTGCTTAGTCCCTCAAGTCAGTCCTTGGGGCCGTCTACCTAGCTTTTACCTGCTGAGTCCCATCTTACTGGCTTATATTTGTTACTACAGGCAATTTCTTTAGTCTCTGTCTCTGTCTGTCTCTCTGCCTCCTCTTTATGTGTACATGTGTGTGCAGATATGCATGTGTGCGAGTGCACATGCACCTGTGTGTGCTTGCATGTGGAAGTCAGAGAACACTCCTCAGGAACCATTTACTTATTTTTTGAGACAGGCTCTCTCACTGGCCCGGAGTTTGCCAAGTAGGCTAGACTGGTTGGCCAGCAAGCCCCAGGGATCTTCCTGTCTCTCCCCTACCAGCACTGGGATTACAGACACGTGTCACCAGGCCTGGTCTTTTTGTGGATTATGTGTCCTCATGTTTGCACAGCAAGCACTTTACCGCATACCAGCACCGCAGCATCAACATTTGTAGCTTTAAAGGGCTATTTGGGGCTGGAGAGATGGCTCAGAGGTTACGGACACTTGCTGCTCTTGTAGAGGACCTGGGTCCGATTCCCAGCACCCACATGGTGGCTAACAACCATCTGTAAATCCAGTTCCAGGGGCTCCAACATCATCTTCTGATCTCCGCAGGCATTGCATGACATAGATGCACTTACACACATGCAGGTAATACACTCATACACATAAAATAAAAAATAAACAGTAAATAAAATAGTTTAAAAGGCTATTCATCTCCTTCTTGAACCCACTGATGTAAAGGTGAGGAACTAGGAGTCAGACAGATTCCTGGCAGGCAGCCAGATGGAAAAAAAGGCTCTGAATACATTAATGTACTTTTCAGTTAAACATTTAAGATGACTGACTTCCTGCTTCTTCCTCATCAAGACAAAGACTTGGTGGCCTCCTCCCCAACCCTGCCAGAGGGAACTAGTCAGTGGAACCTTCAAACTTCCCACACTGGTGGGGTGGGGGAAAGGGGGGACCTGTGGTAGTACTAGTTGGGTTTCCTTTCTTTGTCTGGATTATCCAATCCCCTATGATAACGTAAACCAGCCAGTTCTGAGGGGAAAGGGGAACACTTTCCACCCCAAAACATATAAAAGTTTTGTCTCTATCAGACAAACTTGGACACCATCTTGGGTGCCCACCCCCTTGGGGAAGTCTGTCTCTTTGTGTGCTTTTCTCTGTGTGTGTGTGTGTGTGTGTGTGCATATGTGTATATGTGTGTCTGTATCTGTGTTTCTATGTGTGTGTCTATGTATGCTATGCTGTGTGTATGTGTGAATGTGTATCTGTGTGTATCTGTGAATGTATATGTGTTTTACTCTGTGTGTGTGTGTGTGTGTGCGCGTGTGTGTGTGTGTTTTGCTGTGTGGGATCTGCTATGCATGTGATCTGTTGTATCTATGAGTATACTTCTGCTTTCAATAAAATGTGGCTGGGTGCTGAGACCTTGCTTTTCCTGCATTCTTAGTCTTTAAATTGGTGGTGAAAAAGAATTGTTCCTGCAACCCTAGATGACCTCACCATGACAGTATCAAAAGTATGTGCTTTTTGTTATAACTGTCATATCCAAATGCCAGGTAAAGCAATGGAACACCAGTTAACTCAGTGTGATAGAAATGTCCCTTCTGCTTTCCGTCATTTTTGTGTCATTTATAGAATAATGTCTTCCTCGGCTGGGAATATAGCAACACTCTATCATCCTCCCGTGCAGGATGCAGTTGCAGTAACACATTGTTATAGCTTACTGCAGGTTCATTGAAAGGAGAAAATGGGAAATTACCCTTCAGACAGTGTTTAGTAGGAGAAAGAGACTCAGGATCACAGGCAACTGTATGCATCAGCAGCGATACCATAGTCAGTATGCTGGGGTCTAGAAGGGAGGAGACCTTTGTTAGGAGAGATGGCCGCCATGTGTACTGTAATGGGGTTCCTGAAAGGAAGAAGCCTTCAATTTCTGAGGCCGAAACAAGTTTTCAGGAGGGGTGGGCAAGTTCCATACCATTGACCTAGCCTGGCTCTGTCTTTGTGCCAGAAGTCAGGAAGGTGCTGATAAAGACTCACTATTATTCAAAGTTGTCCCACAGCTGTAATGGAGAGAGAGCTCAGCTCTGTGAGAGCTGTAAGGTCACAGCACATTGAATCAACTCCCTGTCCCAGAGAGAGAGAGATAGCTACAGGGAGGTGTGGACTGATTTTTGAGAGAAGGAATGGGGGGTGATCTGTGGTCTAACACCACCTGATATGCCTCAACATCTATGCAACTGCATACCTTTCCTCTGTAGATTCTGAACCCCTAGAGGCTAGGGTTGAATCACACTGTCATAATTACCAGCTGGACGGAAGGATGTGACTCACACACTATGTCAAATTCAACTTTCAATGGTTTCCTCCCACCTCAATGCAAGCCTAGACCTTGCCACCCACAGCTGGCTGAGCTGGCTGTGTAGGAAGCTCCCAGCCCTGCAGATGAAGGATCTGACTGTGCCTCAGGTCTTATCCAGCCACATAAACGAGAGGCTCACCCAAGAGTACTTACCACTGAAAAGGGGGACTGCACAGGAGATACCCTGCCTCTGTACAGGTCAGCCAAAGAGAGAGCTACTTCTTTTAATCTCTCACCCACTGCCGAAGTCACTTCTGCTGTAGTGTTACTGGAATTAACCCAAGGAGACTGAGGAAGTGGAGGCAGTTATCCTTTATTACATGCGGGACCCAGACCGGGCTTGATGTAGAGCCTCCAGTGTGGACATCATAGGCATGTGCCACCACACAAGGCATCCACAGGAAGTTGCTGCACACGAAACCAGGAAACCTATTTCAAGCCTGGCATCATCCCATTGAACCATTATGTATTTGGAGAGTCTGAGGAGAGAAACTTGCTTTTCCTATCTCCTGGCCTTTGTGACTAATGCTAAACATTCAAATGAAAGGAGTCATTATTACAAAATGTTTGTCTTCTCCCTCAGATCTTGGGTACACAGGCAGCACAGCCTTGCTTTCAGGCTTTATTGCATTATAATTGACAATAAATGCATATATTTAAAACATGCAGCTTGGAGCTGGAGAGATGGCTCAGTGGTTAAGAACACTAACTGTTCTTGCAGAGGATCCTGGTTCAGTTCCCAGCACCCACATGGCAGCCAACAACCACCTGTAACTCCAGCTCCAGGGGATTTGACGCCCTCTTCTGACCTCTATGGGTGATGCACAACACAGACACACATATATGCAGACAATACACTCATAGACATAAAATAAAAACAAATCAAAAAAATTTTAGTGAATGGAGACATGGCTCAGCAGTTAAGAGCATGGCTGCTCTTGCAGAGGACCTGGTTTTGGTTCCCAGCATTCACATGGCAACCAACAATCATTCATAACTCCAATTTCAGGTGATCCAACACCCTCCTCTGATCTCTTCAGGTACTGTACACATTATACATATGTACAGACAAAATTCTCATACACATAAAATATAATTTTTTTAAAGTTCATCTCTAGTTCTATGCTGGGTTTTTGTCTGCCTGAGTTTGCGTGAGACTTGTGTATGCTGACACCATGCCATAGAATCATATGAGCAGGTTCCCAGGAGCTTGGTCATGCACCTCCTCCCTGGGGAAATGAACAGCAGACCCCAGTCTTAGCTGAAGAAACATCGGCAACTGCTAGATGAGGAAGAACTGTTCTTCCTAAAACAAGAGACTTTAGATAGACTGACTAGACTTCAGTGGATGGACTTGGACATGGGTATGTCTGGAGTCACTGACTCAACACATTGGGCCTTAACACAGATGACAGAGTACATGGGTTCGGGGCAGGGGGGGGGCCTATGGGAGGGTGCCAGTAGGGACTGGGATAGAAAGATGATTAAGATTGAGGGGGCTGGAGAGATTGCTCAGTGGTTAAGAACACTGGCTGTTCTTGCAGAAGACTCAGGTTCTAATCCCAGCACCCACATGGCAGCTAACAACTGTCCGACTGTCCGTAACTCAGGGTATCTGACAAGGGTGCACTTACCTCCATGCAGGCAATACATGCATACACATAAAAAAAAGATTGAGATATTCTATATAAAATACACAAAAATTCAATACAAACAAATTTTTTAAAGTTCATTTTCTTTTTGAGGAACAGAAGTCCATTGAAAATATGTTGGGTAGCTGTTTTCTCCAAATTGAACAATTCTATACTAGAGGGAAAAGGGCAGTTCATAAGCAGTAGGAAGTTCACAAAACTTACACGACTCTGGAAGCACAGGAAGTTGTGATTCACATGGTCTCTTCCCAAGGTTATAAAATTACTAAATCATTGCAGGAGACCATCTAGTGGAGTTGTCTGCAAGTTGGGCAAGAAGCTCCAAGGACTCCGTTTTTATGAGTTGTCATTCATGCT
Organism: Nannospalax galili; assembly: GCF_000622305.1. Lineage (NCBI taxonomy): Eukaryota > Metazoa > Chordata > Mammalia > Rodentia > Spalacidae > Nannospalax > Nannospalax galili. Next base: position 417,216 of record NW_008352479.1, on the reverse strand, counting down.
GGGGTGGGCTTTCCAGTGATGTGGCTGCTTTTGAACTCAGTGGTTCACTAGGCCAGACTTTAATGGAATCTTTTCTTTGATCTGTCATGGTGCCTTATCTGGGGTGAATAGATTTTGTTTAAGTTCCCCCAGGAAATGCTATACAAGAAAATATGCTCTGCAATTTGCTCTGACAGACACTGGGCTCTTTCCAGTTTGGAGTTCTTTTAAATCAGGCTATTGAGCACATTCGTGGGTTTACGCCTGGATTATATGGTAAAGGCAAAGAAAACATCAAGTTTTTCCCAAATTGACATAAAAACATATTGTTTTATCTTTCCAGTTTTGACAAATGGAAAACAAACTTGTGCGGCTTTGCATTCTGAATCTTCTTTGCATTTTCTTCCTTCCCTTCCACAGGAAATGTTCACTTTCATTTGTCAAAAATCTTGGATTCCATGGCATTGCTTTTGGTAATTATACCCCAGGCCTTCTACTGGCTTGCTTCCCATGTAAACAGAGGGGACTAGTCAGGAGCCTGTAGGATCTTAGAGTTGAAGAAGTGGTGTGCATCTCAAGCTTTGCCATGAGATTGGTGGATTGCTCAGGAAGTTTTCAACACCTCAGTTATGTTATGTTGAACTACCTGCACTGAGGCCAGAATCAGGGTTGTGCTGACTGGAATTCAGAGACCAGTACTTGGAGTGAGACTCACAGCAAAGCAAGAAAGAGTCATCCTCCTCCTTTCACGAGCAACCTGATCTCATCCAACCAAGTCTACTCAAAGAGTTTGGATGTCAAAAACAAGAGGATATGCAAAAAAAAAAAAAAAACAGGAAAAAAAAGAGAGAGTTGGCTAGAATGGCTCAGTGCCTAAGAGTATGTACTGCTCTTACAAAGGACCTGAGTTCCATTCCCAACATTCATATAAGGCAGCACACTATCACCTGTAACTCCAACTCCAGGAGATTCAGAACCCTCTTCTGGCCTCTATGGGTACTGCACTCACATGCACATATCCACACATAGATACACACGCTCATAATTTAAAAATAAAATTAACTTTTTTAAAATAATTTTATCCATGAGTGTTGTATTTGTGGGTTTCCATCCCTTCCAGTCCCCCTCCAACTCCTGCCATGTTACCCCACTCCCTCTCCGTTTCTTGGTCTTTTATTTTTGTTACATATACACATAGACATTTATATATATATATATATGAATCATGCACTGAGTCCATTTAGTGGTGCTCTTGTGTACCTGTGTTTAGGGCTGCCCACTTGGGATTAGATAATCTCCCAGGGAGCTAGCCCCTGTAGAAAACTGATTCTCCCTCACTCAGCATCTCAGATTGCTTACAGTGGTGCATCTTGAGGTGGGGCCCTGTGATTTTAAAAAGCATTGATTTAAGCTTGAAATCATTCTTTTGAAATGGAGAGAGATGATTCAGGGGACCAAAAGGAATAGGAACTGAGAGACAGCTACAGGGAGCATATGTCAAGGAATCTTGCTTTCTGGCCCAATTTGTTTTATTTGAATGCAATATGGGGCCTTCCTAAGAAGTTTAGTGTATTCTATGGTTTCTGAGAAAATTCAGAACACAATTCAACAAGAAGATAGATGTATGAATTACAAGCTTCAAGCAAACACACTTCCTTTGTTCCAGTGCCTTTTCTGTGGAAAAGAAAAGGTCATTTGCCAAACCCTCTGAAGCATGAAGATCAAGCTTCAGGCCTCACTCTCCCACCACCCTCCTTCCTCCAGGCCTCCAACTGGAAGGGCCTGGCTGGTAGAGCAAGCAAGATGACTCATGACATCAGAAACAGGAAGCACATTCTCAAGCCTGGAGAGATCAGCCAACATGTGCTTGGCAGCCTGAGAGGAAAAGGGTTTGGAAAGCAGGCTCCAGAGAAGAGAAAAGGACTTTCATTTTCTTTGAGACAGGGTCTCACGAGGCCTAGCCTTGCCTCAAACCTATTAGAGAGCTAAAGATGGCCTTGAGCTTCAGATCCGTCTGTTCCAAGTATTCAATTGCTGGGATTGCAGGCATGCACCACCATACCCAATTTATGCAATGCTGCTAATTGAACCCAGGGCTTTATGCATGCTAAATAAATGCTCTACCAATTCAGCTACATCCACAGCCTAGGATTTTCTATTCATTTCAGCTGTCACTCATAATTAGCAATTCAGAAATGAGAATTTTGGAAAGATCAGAGAACCAAGGCACAGGGATCCCTTTCAGGGTGAATGATCCCCACAAGGGCCAGCAGAGTTTTTCCTTCCTTCATGTTCTGTATTAATTTATCTCCCCCATTGGCCCTGCCCTACAAGCCAGATTTGAACAGCCTTACAATGATCAGGGAGTCTGGCGTTAACTGGCAACATATGTCTGCCAAATGCATTCTACTTCTGTCCAAATATTTTGAAAATGTTGTCTAGTGTGGGCAGAAGCCCTGAAATGGTAAAAGCAGTAGAAATCCATTTGCTTATCTCAGCACACTGGATTCTTCTTTGCCTTCCCCACACCTGGCTGTAATTCCAACAATAAAACAAAAATATGATATTTGTTCTCTTTTTGACTCTTAAAGTGATTCAAGTATTTGTATGGATTTTCAACTCCTGGCTTCATTTCTGTTGCTGTGATGAAACACCCTGGCAAAAAGCAAATTAGGGGTGAAAGGGGTTTATTTCCACTCACATTTCGAGGCTACAGTCTCTCATTGTGGGGAAGTGAAGGCAGGAATTGAAGTAGCTAGTCACATCCAAATTAAGAGCAGAGAGAAGTGAATGCATGCATGGTCTGCCTGCTTGTGCTCAGCTTGATCACTCATTCAGTTCAGGACCCCTGCCTAGGGAATGGTGCTGCCCACAGTGGGCTGGGTCTTCCCACAGCAATTAACCTAATGAAGACAAACTCCACAGACATGCCCACAGGCCAACCCACTATAGACTATCCCTCACTGAAGCCCTTCTCAGGTGATTCTGGGTTGTGTCAAGGTGATCATTTAAGATGACCATCACAATCCCCAGGATTCCTCCCTTCCTGATGTACTTTATACAATTCCCAGGACTGTGGATAGGATGGTGTTCACATCCATGATCTTTAGAAAGGGAATTGCATAAGCCCTTCGAGCCTGGGTGTGAGAAAACAGAATATTCAAGGCACAGCAGGGATTCCACAATTAGAGCGATTCTCTGTGGAAGATAAGATGGAGAGGGGCACATACAAGGAATATGTGCATGGCCAGTAGGAGCTGAGCATGCCCTGTCAAAATCAACAACTAGCAAGGAAAGAGACCATCAGTCCCACAACTACAAGGAACTTCTGAACTCTGCCACAAACACTGGGGTCTGAGGTCTGCTTCGGACTGCCACACCCCACAGGCCTCCAGGAAATAGCTCAACTCTTTGACATTCTGACTTCAGCTTTGTAAAGTCCTGGATTGAAAACAAAATTACATCATGCCAGATGCTTGACCTATAGAACTGTGGGCTAATATATGGGCTCTGCATTTCAAGCTGCTGAGTTTATAGTCATTTACTATGTTACAGCAGTTAAATATATATATTATACAGTAAAACTGCTATATGTGTGTATATAAGTATGTATTGGTTACTTTTCCAATTGTTGTGACAAAATACCTGACAAA
>NW_008352479.1:389183-413518 GCF_000622305.1 Nannospalax galili | reverse complement strand
GGGAAAGGGGAAAGAGGAAAGAGGAAAGGAAAGAAAAAAAGGGAAGAAAGGAGGGAGGGAAGAAGGAAGGAATAGAAAGGGTGGAAACAAAGGGAGGAAGAAAAGAGGAAGGAAGGAAGGAAGGAAGGAGGAAGGAGGGAGGGAGGAAGGAAGGAAGGAGGGAGGGAGGGAGGAAGGAAGGAAGGAAAGAGGAAGAAAGGAGGAAGGAGGAAAGAAGGGAGCGCGGGAGGAAGGAAGGAAGGAAAGAGAAGGAAAGGAGGAAGGAAGGAAGGAAGGAAGGAAGGAGGGAGGGAGGGAGGAAGGAAGGAAGGAAAGAGGAAGAAAGGAGGAAGGAAGGAAGAAGGAAGGAAGGAAGGAAGGAGGAAGGAAGGAAGGAGGAGGGAGGAAGGAAGGAAGGAAGGAAGGAAGGAAGGATGGAAGAAAGGAAGGAAGGAAAGAGGGAAGGAAGGAAGGGTTTATGTTGGCTGCAATCTGAGGACACAGCCCATCATGGATACAATGGCAGGAGCTCGAGGCAGCTGGTCACATTGTATCCACAGTTAGGAAGCAGATGAAGGCTGGTGCTCACCTCACTTTCTCCTTTTTATTCAATCTACAACCCCAGCCAGCCCATGGGACAGAGCTGCCCACATGTATGGTGGGTCTTCCCTCCTCAGTTAAACCTCTGTAGAAAGGTCCTTATAGACATGCCCAGAGGCGTGTCTCCTAGGTGACTCCAAATCCAGTCTAGCTGACAGTGAAGATTAACCAACACTATATATTTTTTCTCATTCACTTCAGTTATTACCCCAGGATACATCTTCCAAAGTTAAAATAGTGTGTAATTAACATTACAGATAATGCCACAATAAAATAACCTGACTCTTAATTTTATTTTTTAAGAATGAGCCTGAACTTGGAGAACACCTGTTCCCCCAAATGTCTCTTGGAACTGTGTTGTTGAGCTAGACCTCACCCATGATTTTATTTAAAACTTTTTCAAGAAAGATGTTGTATCTTTTCTTCTAAGAGCCCCATGAGTGTTATTGGAGATTTGTACATTGATTTCTTATATTACTTTAAAGATTCTAACATTAAGACTCAGGTAAGGACTAGGACATGTTCTTAGTCTCTCCCTGCCAAAAACATCAAGCATGTGAAAAGAGGCCTATCATTTGTACAAGTCGGGAAAACAGAAAATAAAACCATAATAAAATACCACTAAGATTATGAGAATGAATAAAATGATAGAGACTGGACATAACCAAGAGGTGTTAGGAGCAGGAAATAATTAGAACCCCTGTTTCTTGCTGCAGTGTGATTGATCCAATCTTGTTGGATAACTGACTAGCATTGTTTAGTAAAGCTGAACATCTGCCTACCCCATAACTCATTAATTCTCCTACTAGGGAAGAATCTCAAAGAAATGGATTCACACATCTAACAAAGGACAATAGATGCATGGTTTAAATGCAGTGCATTCATACAATAAAGTAACAGTGATGAGGATGGATGAATCACCATGGCATGAAGCAATATAAGTGGATCTCAGAGAAATAATCCTGAGCCAAAGAAACCAGACGTAAAATCAGCATAACTCAAATGATTCAATTTTTGTGAAAATCAAATGGACATGAGAAGTAGGATATTGGGACTAGGGAAACGGCTCAATATACAAAGTGCTTGCTGCACAAGCATGAGGACTGAGTTTAGATCTCCAGAACCCACATAAAGCTAAATATAGTAGCATACATCTGCACTCCTATGGTGGGATGGGAGGAGGAGTAGGGAGAGTCCCCAGAAACCCATGGGCCTGCTAGCCTGCTGTACTCAGCAGTAATTAATAAAGAGACCCTGTCTCATACAATGTGAAAGGCAAGAACTGATGACCAAGGTTGTCCTCTGACAGACACGCACACACACACACACACACACACACACACACACACACGAATTCACTCATGAACATATATATACACAGAAGTCATTAGCAGGGTAAGAGTTGAACATTCAAGGGTATGAAGAGGTCATCTGAGATCCTGAACATCTTCTGTACCTTGACCTTGTTGTTAGTCATATAGATGCACAAATACGTGGAAATCTGGGGACTGGGGAGATGACTCAGAGGTTAAGAGCACTGTCTGCTCTTGCAGAAAACCTGGATTCAGTTCCCAATACCCACATGGGGGCTAACAACCATCTGTAACTCCAGTTCCAGGGGATCCAATGCCCTCTTCTTCTGGCCTCTGTGAACATAGTGTACTTCCATACATTAAAGCAAAGCACTCATACACATAAAATAAAAATAATAAATCAAAAAACAAAAACAAATATGTGGAAATCCATACTTTAAATGTGTACTAAACCTTAATAAAAATTGTTTTCCAAGAAAGTATTATGAAATAATCTTTGAGTAAAATCAACTTTTAATTTTTAGAAATATGAATTAAACCATTGTAATTTAAATTTGAATGGGTAACTAAAATATTTTAAAATTCATTCTGAGATTGTTAATTAAAGGATGGATCTTTTCTTAAAAGTCAAATAAAAAATAATCCCTTTAAGCAAATCAGCTACAAATATATTCCTGCCTCTCCTGGAGTTTTATATTTAGGGCTTTTGCAGGCTGCAGGAACCAAATCCAATTTTGTACCTGAGATGCTGTCCCCTGCCAGATGTAGGATCTGTGCTTTGCCACAGATAATTCAAAGGTGCTAAATTCAGATGCTTTCAAACTGTATTTCTCTAGACATTAGCCTTTTTTCTAAAGATGAGGAAACTGAAAATAAAGTTCTACTCTGTTGGTCCCAACCCCAAGATATCAATCAACCTGAGAACTTAGGAGCATGGGCAATGAGATTTCTTATGAGGTCATAGAAAATGTGACTTTCACCCAGTAACTGTACTGCACTGCATTTATGTTAAAGGAGAGAGCCATCTTTCTGAGCTGTCTGGAATCAGTGATAGTTGATGGTATTTTACTTTCCGGCTGTGCATGCCCTGAAATGATCCCAAAGATTTCTTGGTATGATTTTAAACAGTATCCATTCTTGAAATATCTCACTGACACAAAAGAAATTCAAAAGTTTTTTTCTTTTGAGACATACCTAAAATAACTAAGTGGCCAAAGCTGGAGTGGACTAATCCCATAGTAAAAGGAGCAGTGTCATGGTGGGCACATAATGCTTTGTCTTCAGAGCATGCTCATCATCAGGAAAGGCCACCTTCTTTCTGAGAGCTCCCCCTACCCCTCTGCTATGCAGTTCCCACCTTGCATCCACTCATGGCTCCACCTCTGGACATACCTGCTATCCCAGGAGCAGCATCGGATCCAAGTTGGATCTCTTTCTTCTCCTGTCCTCACCTCTCATCTCTTCTCCCCTCCCTACTTCCTCCTCCTCCCTCATCTGTTCTTTCTTCCTCCCCCTCCTCTCTCTCACTCTCTCTCTCTCTCACACACACATACACATACATACATACATGCACACACACACACACACACAAACAAACATACATGCACACTAGCAGCTATTTTTGCACTGGGACTGGGAATGTAGATCATCTTTTTTTTTCCAGACAGAATGAACAAGAGACTGACTACACAGGAATGCCTGGCACCACGTTCCCCAGCGACATCATGACAAAGGCGAACACGTGCTCAGGATCCTAGTGCAGCTTTCTTGATCTGGAAGCATATGGGCTGGTAAACTATCAACAGGTCCAACAGTGCTTGACTTCCCCATTTCTTTACATTATTTTATGTTTCAGTAGAAGAATGAATGAACACGAAGTTCTTGTTACTGCCACATGATTTCGTTTTCTCACCTGTTACCTTAGCCAGGCATCAAGGTAACAGGTGTTGCCGCTGCATAAAGCCTCAGTTGAAAAGGGAGGTGCTGATGTCTTTGCAATTATTTATCTAGGACTTACTTAATACAGTGGGTGCTTTGGAAGAGGACTGAACCTTTTATACCAGTGTCGGTATACGGTGGATGAACTTTTTATTCATCTTCTAAAACTGGAGGACAGGGTGATGCTGAGATAACAATGGTCTTTGAAACAACCGAATGACGGACGCATTGTCACTCACAAAAATAAATAAGAAACACTGAATGCTGACCTCAAATTTCTATTCAATGGTATCTTGAGTAAAAAATTATAGAATTTCATCTAAAACGATTTCTATCTGACATTCTTAAACACCTAAGCCTTTTTCATAGGACTTGTTCAAAGAAATCTGTTAGTTCCTTTGCTAAGAAAAAGGATCCTCTTCCATCTTTAACCCAAAACCCTAAAATATTCTAGAAATTTGAGTGAATTTGGAATTGGGGTATATGACACAGGAGAAGACAGGTGAGTACTTAGGAAGGTCACACAAGCACATTCATTACCAAAGCCCCAACCTCTGGTGAGGTGCTCGATGTACAATCGGTACTTAGTACTTATTAAACAGATGAATGAGGCAGTTGCATGTTGAAAAAGACCAGCGATCTAAGTCATTTAGTAGTCCCCCTCCCTTTGATTGAATTTGATCACTAATATAAAAAATTAAGCTGACCACTGGTTTGTAAGTTTTTCTAAAACTTACAAGAAAAAGGTACACTTTGCCCATTCACTGTTACAAAGATCCCAGGGGCACCCCCTGGGAGACCCTTCTGTGATTGCAACTCTTGCACCCCTAGTGGCCATCCTGTGGCTCACACTTTGGAAGTAAAAAACTAGAATTGAGTATTAACTATTGGTGGAGTCTTTGCCAAGCCGTGTGAGACTCTGAGTTTGGTTCCCAGCACTGAAAATTAATTAATTAATTGGAAGGGAAGGGGAAGTAAAGAAGTAAAAATCATCCAAGTCAGAAAAGTGGACTATATTTTTGTGTGTGGGGGGGCATTTGTTTTTATTTTATATGTAAGTCTTTTGCCTGCATGTGTGAAGTGCACCAATGCATGCAATGCCCACGGAGGTCAGAAGAGGGTGTTGGATCTCCTGGAACTGGAGTTACAGATGGCCGTTAGCTACCGTCCCATTCGGATGCTGGGAACCGAATCTGGATCCTCTGCAAGAGCTGCCAGTGCTCTTAAGCACTGAGCCATCTCTGCAGCCCCAGATCTGTATATTTAAGAAAAGTTGTGGACATTGAACCCAGGTAGATTCTTAATATTTTCTCTCTCTCTCTCTCTCTCTCTCTCTCTCTCTCTCTGATGATCACCAAGAAGTGACAGTGACAGATTAGCTCTCTTCCTTACAAAAATCACAAGTTTAAAGGATAAAGTCAACAGTATTCAACATACTCATTAAAAGCCCCATTCACAGCCTGAATTTGAAAATAAAAAGTTCACAATTGCAGACAACCCGACTCCTGTGGACTGGGAAGAGCAGATTTAGTTTCTCACATTGTGGTCATCATCAGCCTTAACAATCTCTTTATCGAACCAGCAAAAGATGCTGGGCTATGCAGGGAGTATAGTGAAAATCAGCTGGCTTACCCCATTTCAGACTTTGCCTTTTCTGTTCTTTGGAGGATTGTGTTTGAAGGTAGAATTTTAAGAGTCATGTCTTTTCTGCAATCCACCTCAGACTCTCAGAATAATAAATAGAAAAAGAAAAAAAGAAAAGAAAGCCCAAATCACAGCCAGTCAAATCCAATCATACCCCCTTTTGAACCTCATTAAAATGGGCTTTAAATAATAAAAAGGGCCATCCCCATCGACTCATAAGAACAAAGAGAATGGGAGATTAGTCAAACAAAACAGGAGATCACACAAGTTTCCATAAACTTCAAAAGGCTGAGGGGAAATGGTTACCTGGTAACTGGTTAAGATAATCAAGTAAAGTGAGGAGGAGCAGTTACCTGGTAACTGGTTTAGTTAACCACATAAAGCTTAGAGCTAGTGTTTCAGAGTGTGGAAACAAGAAAAAAGTGGGACCATAGGCCCATAGGACCCAAGGAACATCAGCTCTGGAAACATTGGATTGGGGTGTGGGAGGCAGAGTCTGGGTTGGGGTGTGAGAGGCCGAGTCTGTGGGAGGAAGCTGAAAAGAGAATTCCTTGATAGCTTGGATGTAGAGCCCACCCAGTCAGATCAGCTACCTTACCTTAGGCAGCCCAGTGTCACCCTAACAAGATCAGAGTGCTTTGCTGAGCACCAGGAGACATGTTACACAGAAGCCCGTATTCTAGATAACAATATTTCATAGGCTTCATTCTACTCTGTTACTCTTGTTGCTATGATAAAACACCTGACAAAGGCAACCTAAGGAAGGGTTGATTATCTTTGACTCACAGTTCCAGGGTACAGTCCATCAAGGTGGGGAAGGCTTGGTGGGAGGAGTTTGAGGGGCAGGTCATATTGTGTCCACAGTCAGGAAGCAAAGAGAGATGAATGCTGGTGCTCAGCTTGCCTTCTCCCTTTTATTTAATCCAGGATCCCAGCCTATGGGATAGTGTCACCCAAGTCTAGAGTGGGTCTTCCCACCTCTGCTAATCTAATCTATATAATCCCTCCTAGACATGCCCAGAGGTGTATCTCCATGGTGATTCTAGATCAGCATCAAGCTGACAGTCAAAGTTAGCCATTGCACTGTTAAGTGCAGAACACTGGTGGTTAGAGGAAATACACATATCAGGAAGGAGATCAGAAGTCTCCTCTCTTGGGCACTGACCTCTAAATCTATGAAAGCATATTATTTGATTTCAAATAAAATTAGAACTAAAAGAAAGAGTACAGGTTCACAGTTCATCAGGAAGCTCAGCTGTAGTCATGATTTACAGCAAGCTTCCTAGGTAGACTGTGCTGCTGTGGCTAAGAAAGTGATGAGATGCATGTGGGCAAGTAGCCAGTTATGCTGGAGTTCCTCAGAGGTCTTCAGCAAGGACAGTCTTCTTGAATGTGTTTATATAAAATTTAACTCCCTCTAGGTTAACACACTGGCTGGTGAATGTAAGGAGTTTATGAAGGCCCCAGTTTGTTGGTAAGGGAACAACTCTGGTCATGGGAAACTCAAGAAATTTTAGTATTTACAAAGAGGCAAGCAAACACAGACCAATCCTCAGATTACTTAAGGTTAGGAGTGATGAATGACCTGTTTGATTTACCTGTTGGTAATTGTTAGATCATGGCCTGCCCCTTTAAAACCTTGGTTATTCTAGAAGCCAGATCCTATAGCCTGAAAAAAATCAGGCCATACCTCAGGCAGTCTTCTCCCTGGGGCAGAGAATTAAGAAGCTGTTCTGTGCTGTGATTTTACAGTTCCTGATTTATGGTCCTAACCAGTACTAGCTCCTCCTTACATGTATTCTATGTTGAGCTAAATCACAGGGTATAAAATTTCTTACCCATTCCTGAAAGCTTATAAAAGCCAGATATTTTCCTTGGTGAACCCCTTCCTCTGAAGGCTCCTCTGTCTTCCAATATACAAACACACCCACCATTCCTCTCATTCTCTCATTCTCTCTCTCTCTCTCTCTCTCTCTCTCTCTCTCTCTCTCTCCCCTAGCTGTCTTCTCATTCTTTTTTGATATTTTATTTATTTTTATTTTATGTGTATGAGTGCTATGTCTGCATGTGTGTAAGTGCACCATGTTGTGCAGTGCTCACAGAGATCAGAAGAGGGTGTCAGATCTCCTGAAACTGGAGTTACAAAGGGTTGTTAGCCACCATGTAGGTGCTAGGATTTGAACTTGGGTCTTTTGCAAGAGCAGCCAAGTGCTAGGATTAAAGGTATGTACCACCATACCAAGTTTTATTTTATTTTTAATTCTATATATGTGCGTGTATGTCTGTGTTTATGAGTGCAGGGCTTTTGGTGGCCAGAAGAGGGCACTAGATCTCCTGGATCTAGAGTTATGGGCAATTGTTATAGTGGAAATAAAAAACACATCAGATGGTTGCTAAAAGCTCTTGCAATGTGATGGCAATGAAACTCTTAGGAGGGTTGCTAAGAACTTTGGAGCAAGAAAAGTTCAACATAGGAAATAGAAAGGGGGGAGGTGAACAGGAATCTTTTCCCACCCCCTGCGGTTACCCAGGATAGAAGTCTGTTTTCCAAAACTGCCACATTCCTGTAATCTTTGCCAGGATAAAAGTCTCTGTTTTCAAAAAAACTGCCACATTCCTGTAACTTTTGTAACAATATGTTACCTGTAAACAACTTATCACGTATGTGCTATTTTCCCTTTGCTTGTATTCCTCACATATGAGTATAAAGGACCCCCAAAACTTGAGGGGGGCATGCTGACAGCTTTACAGAATGATCTGTGTGTCATTCCAAAGTCCCACTAGTGAGTCTCCCCTCCCCACCAGACCTTGGCTGCTGGTCTCTCCTGATTTTTCCATAATGTTGTGAGTCAACTGATGTGGGTGTTGGGAACTGAACCCAGGGACTCTGCAAAAGTAGTATGTGCTCCTAACTACTGAGTCACCTCTCCAGCCCTACCCCTGCCTTTTCTTGTATTTAACAGCAACATTCAAGAAATTGACTTTTTAAAAATATTTATTATTTTTATTTTATGTGTATAAGTGTATTGTCTGCATGTATGTGAGTGCACCCATGTCATGCAATGCCATGGAGGTCAGAAGATGGCTTCAGATTCCCCTGGAACTGGAGTTAAGGACAGTTCGTAGCCACCGAGGGTGCTGGGAATTGAACCGGGGTCCTCTGCAAGAGCACCCAGTGCTCTTAACCGCTGAACCATCTCTCCAGCCCCAAGAAATTGACTTTTTATGTTGTTTCCAGAGATTTATGCTCCATTCTCTAAGGAGATTTTAGTGGAGGTAGGATATCAGAGACTCTCCTGGTATCTTCCTGAATTCTCTTTATCAGCAGGCATGTCCGGGCCCAGCTCCTGGGAATGATAGCACAAAAGGCTCACACATGTGTGCTCTCCAGAATGCTCTCAGCTGACAAGGGTTTTCCTTCCTGGTGAGGGACCTGAGATATTAAATCCCTGGATTTAGTCCAGATCAGCTGTGACTACAAGGCAACCCTATCTCAAGAAAAGAAGAAGAAAAAGATGAAGAAGAAGAAGAAGAAGAAGAAGAAGAAGAAGAAGAAAAAGAAAAAGAAAAAGAAAAAGAAGAAGAAGAAGAGGAAGAAGAAGAGGAGGGGGAGGGAGAGGAGGAGGAGATAAAAAGAATATATATTCTTCTCAAGTACATACGGAACATTCTTCAAGACAGATTACAGTTGAGATCACAAAATATATCTTAATTTAAGATACAAACCACACCAGTTGTCTCTTCTGAACATAGTGAAGTGAAGCTAGAAACAAATAATGAGAAATTGGGAAATTCACAAACATGGAAACTAACTGTCCTAGTTTGTTCCTCCATTGCTGTGACAAAATACTCTGACCAATACCAGCATGGTGAGGAAAGGGTTTATTCAGCTTACATCTCCCAGGTCACAGTTCATCACTGAGGGAGCCCAAGGTAGGAACTCAGGGCAGGAACCTGGAGGCAGGAGCTGAAGCACAGGCTGTGGAGGAATGCTGCTTACTGGCTCCTCCCCTGGCCCCTGCTCAGCCCACTTTCCTATGCAACACAGGCCCACGAGCCCAGGGGTGGCACCACCCACAGTGGGCTGGGCCCTCCCACATCACTCAACAATCAAGAAGATGCCCTATGGACATGGCCATAGGCCAGTCCAATGAAGGAAATTCCCCAATTGAGGCTCCCTCAACCCAGGTGTGCCAAGTTGACACTAAAGCTATCCAGCACACCAACCCAACTCTTTTGATCATGCTGGGCATGAAACTTAGGGATTCATGCATGTCAGAAAGTACACTACCACTTAACCACATCCTCAGCCCTTGGCGTTTTGTAATAGGGTCTCAATGTGTACCCTAGGCTGGCCTTGAACTTACAGCAATGCTCCTGCCTCCTCTTCCTGAATGCTGAAATTAGAGACTTGTACATTGACAGTCAGCTCCAACACACTCTTGAATAACTTGGTCAAAGAAGAACCAAAATTGATTTTTAAAATTTTTTCTTTTTGGATTGATTTATTTTTATTTGAAGTATATGAGTGTTTGGCCTGCATGTATGCAGGTGCACCCATGTGTACAATGCCCACAGAGATCAGAAGAGGGCATTGGATCCTCTGCAACTGGAGTTACAGAAGGTTGATAACTGCCATGTGAGTACTGGGAACCAAATCTAGGTCCTCTGCAAGGGCAGCCAGTGCTCTTAACTGTTGAGCCATGTCTCCAGACCCCAAAATTGATTTTTAAACCATCTCAAAGGGAAATAAGATGAAGACAAATCATACATAGTTTGTACGAACGATATAGCAGAAATAATACGAAGGAAGTTCATAGCAATAAATACTTACATTAAAAATAAGTATGTCAAAATAAACAACTTCATTAAGAATCAGGTAAATATTAATAAAGCCTTAAGTCAGAATAAGGAAGAAAATATTAAATATTAGAACATAAATAAGTGAAATGTGATCCAGAAAACGATTGAACACACAAAAAGAGTTGTTTATTGTAATCAAGTAAATAATTCCTTAGTTACCTTATGAAAAAAATAGAAGACTCAAATAAATAAAATCAGAAAAGGAAAAGAAGATATTACAAATACCCTTCAGAAACAGGAAACTTAAGAGACTGCAGTGGGCAATTACATGCAAAAAATTCACATCACCTTGAAGAAATGAGCAATCCCTAGACTCATAAAGCCTACAAAGACTGAACCAAGAAGAAAAAGAAAGCCAGAACAGACCAATGACAAATAAAAAGATCAAACCAATGACCAGAATACCTTCTAACAAAGGAAAGGCCACTGGTGAATTCTACCATTCAAAGAAAACTTTGCAAGTATTTTCTAAATTCCTACAAAAAAGAAAATTAGAAGGGGCATCTCCAAACTAATTTTATACATTACACCTTAATGTAAGACCCCCCCCCCAAATGCTGAAGTGGATAGAGGAAAGCTTGGGTAACACTTTATAGGCATAGACAAGTGTACTGACCAAACTGAGTCCATTTTGGATAAAGTAGCCATCTTAGAAGCTTAGCCATAGTGTATTTCTAGGTCAAGGATTGTTTTCAGAACTCCTAACGCCTTTCTCCCTTTTCCTCCCAGGAGAATACTGCCATGGTCACTTGCTCTCTAGACATATAGAAAACAAAATTATTATGATATGACTAACTGCTGATTCTGGCTTCTGTAACTTGCTTGTTTTGCTATTTTAGGGCACCTAGACATGTAGACTAAGATCACTCTCTACTCTGTTATTCAGGGACCACCTTGTCAATGTTCTTTTTGAGGATTTTAGTTTTAAAAAGGTCCCCTTTCCCTCTCCCTCCCCACTACAGGACTCTAATCAGATACAGTGACTGCAGTCCAAACCAGCTTGAATAAAATCTTTTATCTCAATCTGAATTGAGTCTGGTGGTCTTTCCTCAGCAGTCCCAGGGTTCATAACATCTGGGGGCTCATCTGGGATTCTGGGGTTCCCCCCCGCAACCCCAGACTCAGGGCTGTTGGTTTGGGACAGGCCTGACGCAGGTACTACTCGCTAGTGAGTCCCAGGATCCTTGGGAGCCCAAACCACAGCTTCCACAAATTAAAGAGTCACTAACCAGGGACAAGCCCCAATTTTGGAACCTGTGGGAACCCATGGTTGTGACCGCTAAAATTTCATCAAATTAAAAACAAAGCTGCCTGCTATTGCACGTGTGCTAAGGACAGGATTAACTTGGTGAGTGTTCTGGAGTCTGGACGTCTGTGGAGAGTTAGGGTAGATTGGACGCAATTGTAACCCAGTCTCCAGGGACAGCAGGAGACGTCCTCCTGTCCCCTCTGGTTAGGATTTGGATGTATGAGTGAAGGTGACTACCACATGTCTGTAGTTGTCTGGTTTTCTCTGCCTGTTTGGGTGTTTTGCCTCTTTTGTGCTTTTTATCTTTGCCTGGTGGATTTGTGCTTTCTGGTGTGCTTGTGAATTTTATTGCAGACATGGGAGCTGGATTGAGCACAGCCAAGACTCCTTTGAACTGCAAGCTGTGTCACTTCCAAGAGTTCTGTGAAGTGGACTATGGAGTTAAGATGTCACCTGGAAAGCTCCACACCCTACGTGAACTACAATGGCCATCCTTTAATGTGGGATGGCCAGATTCAGGGTCCTTTGACCCCGAGGCTGCCCAAAGTGTCTGGCAGATAGTTACCAGAGACCCTGATCATCCTGACCAGTTCCCTTACATTGACCGCTGGCTCTCCCTTCTCCTCCTACCCCCTCCTTGGCTTAAGTGATGTGCCCTTAAACAGGGTTCCTCTATTTTTGTCACTAGATCACTGTGTCAGAGAGTAAGAACCTGAGCAAGATGCCTGGTCTTTCAGTTTTAGTCCCTGTGGAGGAAGAGGAGAAGGGCATACCTCAACCTTACAATCCACACTCTCGGCAGGTCCAGGATCCAACTGTGTCTGAGAGAAATCCTGCTCCTGCTCCCGATGCTCCAGCTCCAAGAATCTCTCCTGATCTGCCCTCACCTCCACACACTTGGAGCAGGTTGGACTATGCTCTACCCCAGCTGAGTCAAATTTCTCCCCAGGAAGTGTTACCTCTCAGGGAAGCACCTCCCAGAAGACCCATGATTGATACCAAGGATGGGGAAACTGACAGATCCAGGGTCCCTTTTATGTTCTCTGTCCCTTTTTCCACCAGTGATTTGTACAATTGGAAGACTCAGAACCCTCCATTTTCTGAGAAACCACAAGCCCTTATTAGCTTGCTGGAGACTGTTTTCTTCACTGACCAGCCAACTTGGGCAGAATGTAAACAACTCTTAGGTACTCTTTTCACAGCTGAAGAGAGAGACCAAATTCTGGCTGAGGCTCACAAAGCCATAGTAGGTCTTGCAGGGCCAAGGGGGGATAACAACACTAGAGTCAAATGAATCCTGCCTTCGATTCTACCAGACTGGGACCCCAACACTGACCAAGGTAAGGGAGCCCTAGACACCTATCGCCAGGCTCTACTGACCAGAATGAGAGCAGCAGCCAGGAAGCCAACCAATCTTTCAAAGGTAACTGAGGTTATTCAGGGGAGTCAGGAGTCCCCTGCTGATTTTCTGGAGCACCTCAGGGAGGCCTATTGGGAATTCACCCCCATAGAGCCTGATGCTCCAGAAAACCAGAGGGCTATTAACATCTCCTTTGTGGCTCAGTGGGCCCCAGACATTCATAGGAAGCTACAGAAGCTGGAAGGATTTGAGGGAATGAACAGGTCTCAGCTGTTAGAGATGGCAGATGGCCCAGATAACCTACAATAATACAGATCCAGATGAAAAAAGAGACAAAAGGCTGGCCAGGATAATGGTGGCTGCTTTTAAAGAAGGAGAGAATAGGAAACAAGACCACCCTAGACAACAGAATCGATCCCGAATCAAGGTAGAGAAAGATCAGTGTGCATGCTGTAAGGAGAAAGGGCATTGGAAAAATGAGTGTCCACAATGAAGGCAGAGGAAAGAAAAGCAGGTCCTCAACCTGGGAACACTGATGCTGAATGAAGGCACCCAGGCTTCATAAGGGTAAGCCCCCAGGAGCCCAGTGTGATGGGAAAAGTTGCGGGCAAAATGTGTCCATTTCTAGTAGACACAGGTGTGGCTCATTCAGTGATCACTCAACCTCTTGGTCTGATCACCAAGAAAAGAACTACCATACAGGGAGCCATGGGGACTGGGACCTATGCTTGGACTACTAAGGGAGAAGTGAACCTCGGACAAGGCACTGTGACTCATTCCTTTCTTGTTGTGCCAGATTGTCCTTATCCCCTTATCAGCAGAGACTTGTTGAGGAAACTAGGGGCTACTATCACATTTAATGAAAATGAAGCCACTCTGGAGTTCACATGTCCACCACCTACTATCTTGGTAACTTGTTCCTTATCAGATGAATATAGAATATTGGATGAGAACTTAGGGGGACTGAGGCCAGACAACCCCCTACTAATAGAATTAATGCAGAAGTTCCCTGAAATATGGGCAGAGACTAATTCTCCCGGGCTGGCTTCTCATGGGCCACCAATTATTGTCAAGCTCTTAAGTTCTGCTTCCCCTGTGAGAGTGAAACGGTACCCAATCTCAAGGGACGCTAAGGCTGGTATTAGGAAACATATCTGCCACCTCAGAGATGCAGGGATTTTGGTTCCCTGTCACTCTTCCTGGAATACCCCACTACTCCCTGTTGTTAAGCCTGGCACTAGAGATTATCACCCTGTTCAAGACCTAAGGGAAGTCAATAAAGAGTAGAAACCATTCACCCAACTGTGCCTAATCCTTACACCCTGCTTAACTTGCTAAATCCAGAAAAGACCGTATATACTGTTTTAGACTTAAAGGATGCATTCTTCTCCTTACCATAGGCCCCTATGAGCCAACCCATATTTGCTTTTGAATGGACAGATCCTGAAGCAGGATTCAGTAGTCAGTTGGCCTGGACTTGATTGCCACAAGGGTTTAAAAATTTTCCCATCCTATTTGATGAAGCTCTCAGTGCAGACTTGCTTGAGTATCACAAAGAACACCCAAATATCACCCTCCTGCAGTACGTGGATGACCTTATTGCTGCCCATACTCAGGAGGAATGCAAACAAGCCACTGAGAACTGCTTGAAACCCTCCAGCGATTGGGGTACCGTGTGTCTGCAAAGAAGGCCCAATTGTGCTCCAACAAGGTAACTTATTTGGGATATTGCTTGGAAGATGGCAACAGGACCCTGTCTCAGAGTGGAATTCAAGCCATCCTAAACATTCCGGAGCCAAAAGTCAAAGGGCAAGTGAGAGAATTCCTGGGGACAGTCGGGTATTTCAGGCTCTGGATACCTAACTTTGCTGAGACAGCTAAGCAACTATATCAAAGCCTAGGGAGAAATAAACCCCTAGTTTGGAAAGAAAAAGAAAAGGAAGCTTTTCAAAGGTTTAAGACAGCTTTAATGTCAGGACCAGCATTGGGACTGCCTGATATTGCCAAACCCTTCCATTTATTTGTGGACGAGTGAAATGGGGTGGCAAAATGTGTA
Source organism: Nannospalax galili (assembly GCF_000622305.1). Taxonomy (NCBI): domain Eukaryota; kingdom Metazoa; phylum Chordata; class Mammalia; order Rodentia; family Spalacidae; genus Nannospalax; species Nannospalax galili. The sequence continues at coordinate 398,516 of NW_008352479.1, read as the reverse complement.
CTGACTCAAACTTTGGGGCCCTGGAGAAGACCTGTGGCCTCTTTTTCCAAAAGACTGGACCCAGTTGCTGCAGGATGGCCAGCTTGTATCTGAGCTGTCATGACTACGGCATTGGTATTAAAAGAAACTGATAAACTATGGGGCAGGAATTGCTGGTTACTACTCCCCACACTAACGAAATGCTCCTCAAGGGAGCTTCTGAGCATTGGATGTCAAACGCCCGAATTACCCACTATCAAGCTCTATTGTTAGATGCACCCAGAATCAAGTTCTTACCATCTGTAGTGCTGAATCCAGTATCCCTCCTGCCTGACTGTGAAGAACAGCCCACCCATGACTGTACCCAGGTTATTGACCATCTGCGGTATGGATGACCCTGACCTTCAAGACCAGTCCCTGGAAAAGGTGGACACGACTCTGTATACTAATGGAAGCAGTTACAGACAGGAGGGAGTCAGGTACATAGGAGCAGCTGTGGTCACCCTTTCTGAGGTAATTTGGGCCCAGTCTTTGCCCAGGGGACTTCAGCCCAAAAGGCAGAACTGCTAACTCGAGCACTGAGATGGGGAAATGGACAGGCTATCAATGTCTATATTGATAGTCAATATGCCTTTGCCACTGCACATGTCCACAGGGCCCTATACCAAGAATGAGGCCTGCTTACTTCAATGGGAAAAGAAATTAAAAACAAGGAAGAAATTATAACATTACTGTCAGCTGTTTAGTTACCTGAATGACTTGCCCTGGGTACCAAAAAGGAGACTCAGCCAAGCTAGGGGCAACAGATTTGCTGACACCACAGCAAGGGGAGTTGCCCAAGAGTCCGTGGGGCCACTAGAAATATTAGCCCCTCCCCTTCAATTCTCACCCTCCTGCCTGAACTGGACTTATTGGAGAAACCCGAATATACCATAGAAGAGGAAAAATGGGTCCAACAGCAAGGGGCCACGAAGGTTGAGGACTGGTGGATCCTTCCAGCTAGACGTCCTGTTTTGCCCAAAGCTCTGGGGCCGTCTCTTTTTCAAATTCACCAAAGTACGCATCTGGTATCAACTAAGTTGAAGGAGTTGATCAGAGACAGGTATTTCCTACCTCACCTGGTGAGCAGGTAGAATGAATCACATGCCGCAGTGCTGCCTATGCCCAGGTAAATCCCAAAGGAGGAAAATCAATGCCAATGGGAATTCGAGAAAGAGGACTTACTCAAATCGGACACTGGGAGTTGGACTTTACTGAAGTGAGTCCAGCAAGGTTTGGATATTGGTACCTGTTGGTGTTTATAGATACCTTTTCAGGATGGTTAGAAGCTTTTCCTACTAGGTCAGAAACAGCTAGAGAGATTACCAAAAAGTTATTAAGGGAAATTATTCTGAAATTTTGCCTCCCCTCATCTCTGGGGTCTGACAATGATCTGGCATTTACAGCCACAGTGTCTCAACAAGTGGCCAAAATTCTGGGAATACATTGGAAACTACATTGTGCCTATCGGCCCCAAAGTTCAGGACAGGTAGAAAGAGTTAAAAGAACTATTAAAGAAACCTTGACTAAATTCTGAGCAGAAACTGGTGAGAGGTGGGCTGAGTTGCTCCCTACTGTCCTGTCCAGGCTAAGGTATCCCCCTATCGGGACAAGCTAACTCCATTTGAAATAATGTTTGGTCTCCCACCCCTGCTAATTCCTGCAAAAGGAAAACCACAAGCTATCGAAATGTCTAACTATTCCTTCCTCAAGTCCCTACAGGCTCTTCAGCAAGTTTCCCAAGACATCCAGACCTGTCTTATGCCTCCACTGAGCCTGCTCACAGGTTTCAACCAGGAGATCTAGTGTGGGTCCAGCGCCTGCCCAGCCAGACCTTAGAGCCTTCCTGGAAAGGAACGTATCCTGTGATCCTGACCACACCCACAGCTGTCAAAGTAGCAGGGATGGAACCTGGATTCACCTTTCTCACCTGAAGGCAGACACGACCAATCAAGAGAAGGGAGAAAAATGGAAAATATCAACAGACCCACAGTGTCCCTTAAAGATGCAGTTCATTCGAACCTTAGACTCAAACTTGTACTAATATTGGGAAACCTAGTTGGTATGTGTCACATGTGGCCAGCTACAAATGTTGAGACCTGGGATTGGGAGCTAACCCAAACTTTGGATGGAAAAGTGATAGGCATCTTCCGAAATGCCACCTCCCAGCCTGTGTTTTTTAAGCTAGATTTATGTGACCTCTTTGATAACAATGAGGTTATGGCTGAATGGTGTAGTTATCATAGAACACACCCGGGTTATGGGACTGAGATTCAAGAATGGGGATTATGGTCATTCCAATTTCAGGCTTACCCAGCCAATGGGCTGGCACACTGTCATAAATGGACGAGAGATTACCATTGTTCATCTCCTGGTTGTGAAACTGAGTCCACCTGGGGTGGACATAAATATTCATTTATTCATTTACAGTGGGAAGCTCCCTCCCAAGATTGTATTCCGGGGAAGTGCAACCCTTTCACTCTAAGGGTTGTGGCATGGAATGAGTTAAGTGCTCAACACTGGCTTACTGGCAGAACCTGGGGCCTTAAACTAACATCTAAAACATATGGAAATGACCCTGGTGTGGAATTTACTATTCAGAGGAAAGTATCTCCCTACAGAGCTCAAATTACAGAGTCCTAGAGTGTGGGAAGCGGGCGCGGTCCAGCCGGCCAAGATGGTGCCCCGGCTGGCTGCCGAGCCTCGTGACCCTCACTTGTTTGCTCCAACTGTTAGCCCCGTGCTCATGTCCTGATTGGCTCCGTGTGACGGTCTGATTGTGGGATGGATCTGATGAGGGTATATATTGTGGGATGATGAAGAATAAAAGAGAGAGTGAGAGAATTCCTTGAACCTCACCTTGGCTCTGCTGGTCGGAGTCTTGGTTCGCAGCACTAGAGGAGCTGGTTACCCTGCCCTAAAGCACAACAGTCCACTTCTTCTTCCTTTATCTGCTCCATGCAGAAAATTCCTGTCAGCACTACTGACACCTGTACTTTGCCCTTACAAACTTTACCCCCATGGCAAGGAATAGCCCGAGCCTCAGATGAAATATCTGAGATTGAGACCTTAAGGTTAATTCATAATTGGATAAATCATACAACTCCTGACTTGGGATAAGATTGTTGGCTGGGCCTAAATCCTAAACCTCCCGTTTATGTGGGGATAGGGGCCAACATCTCGATTTCCTCTTCTAATACCCCACAGGAAGACACAGATTATAGATCACTAGAATAAGAAACTAGAATAACCCTAGGGGACCTGCAGAAGAAGGGAACATGTTTGGCTTCCTCAACTTATGTTATCACTAACTCCCCTTATAGTCCGTCTTGTAGTTCCCTAACTCGTACTGTTAAGTCAGCTTCTGATAGAGTACATTTCCAAGCCCCAACAGGGACCTGGTGGGTGTGTACTTTTGGTCTTGCTCGATGTTTGACAGCAGAACATCTGGAATTGGAATCTAAAAAGGGAAGCCTACATGTACTGGTATATGTTCTTCCTCAAATATTTTTTTTATATAAAATGGGTCTCAATCAAGAGATCAATATTTAAATAACCACGTACCAACTCAAATAAAGAGAGCAGCCCCAGCTATTCTTCTACCCCTTTTAGTGGGAACCGGCATTGCAGGATCTGCTGCATTAGGAGTTTTGGCTTTGGTTCTGCGGGGATCAGAACTTTAAGATTCTAAGCATCAGAATGGACCAGGACATAGACTATCTTAGAAGCTCTATAGGACAATTGGAAAAACAAGCAGACTCCTTAGCAGAAATGGTTTTGCAGAACCATAGGGGGCTGGACTTGTTGTTCTTAAAGGAAGAAGGTCTTTGCGTAGTTTTAGATGAAAAGTGCTGTTTTTATACAAATAATTCAGGAATGATTAGAGAAACTCTAGCTTTAATAAAACAAAACCTAGATCAAAGAGCCAAAGAACAAGCTAAGGCTTCAAATTGGTATGAGTCCCTCTTCTCCGAGTCTCAATGGCTAACTACTCTCTTAACAGCAATTGCGGACCCCCTGATCCTATTACTTTTAGGGGGTACTGTGGGCCCTTGGATTTTAAATTGGTTACTGGGATGTATTAGGAAAACAATCAGCTCTGTCAAAATATTAGCATTACAGGCTCAATATCAACCTATAACAAATATGGATCAATGATTTGATCTGTATGAACCAGAGCCAGTGGGGAATGTACTGACCAAACTGACCCCATTTGGCATAAAGCAGCCTTCTTAGAAGCTTAGCCATAGTTTATTTGTAGCTCAAGGATTGTTTTCAGAAACCCTGACCTCTTTCCCCCTTACCTCCCAGGAGAATGCTGCCAGGGTCACTTGCTCTCTAGACATATAGAAAACAAAATTATTATGATATTACTAATTGCTGATTCTGGCTTCTGTAACTTGCTTGTTTTGCTATTTTTTAAAATTTTTAAAAATTTAATAACCTCATGATTAAAAGAATCATTTCATTACAGCTTTAACATATTCAGTAACACATTTCAGAGCAAGGATATATCTCTTTCAAAGGTGGCTGTAAACTTTTAGGTTCACAGTTGAATTAATACAGTCATACAATATTGAACTCAGTATAAACCTTGTAAGACATAAAATTGAAAGAGATTTTAACCTTTAAAAGAGATCTCCATTTCATTTTAAAATATATTGCTTCTTACAGAAAGACTCATTGTTTTTGCTATAACACTGTGATATTGGCACATCTCTAATCTGTATGTATCTGATTATTACTAGTCATAATTGGTTGCACTTGGATCCTTAGCACCTGTGTATATCTATAAAGTCATCAGGCAGATTTCAATGGTAATGTTTATCACCTGTACTAATTAACATGACATAAATTTCCATGCTTCTTCCTCAGATATAATACATTTTTAAAAATTTGTTGATTTTTGTTTTTGTGTGTGTATCTGTATATCACACAGAACATCCCAAACCATCTTATTCAACAAACCACCCACTTCCCAGATGGCACCTTCCTATAGCCTCCCTCCCCCCACTAGAGCCCTTATACTCTGATATCCCTGCTACTGTCTGCTGTGTTGTCGGCACCCCCATCCATTCCCCACTACTTGTTCATCTGGTGAATCTAGTCAGCCTATCCAGAGGTCTTTGTTTTAGGAAGGTCAGCTGTTCCTCATCTAGCAGCAATCAGTTGTCTGCTGATTGATAAGATTAGGGTCTGCTGTTCATTTTCCCAGTTCTATGCTGAGTTACTATCTGGGAGTCCCTTTGGCCACCTAGGCCCAATACTCAAAAGAAGGTATCTCCAATCTGGCATTGTTGCTTGTTATGTAGCCTTCCTATACATCTTTAAAATTTAAAAATTATATTGGCCCTTTAATCTTTGGTTATACTTTCCTTCTGGGTGTTTAAGGCCATACAGTTGGCTCAGATAAACCAATTTATTTTCACTCTTAAGGTTGTTTGAGGATCTGTTCCTCAGGGGTCACATGGGCTAGGGAGGAGCCCCTGGCTCCTTTCTTTTACCAGTTTCATGTATGTGAAGATAAGTCAAAGGTCCTGCTCGACCATGGTTGGCTTTACTTGGAAGCATGGAGGAAGTGATTCCTCTGTGTTGACCCTCCTCTTTGTAGACTACTATTTTAGGGCACCTTGACATGTAAATTGTGACCACCCTCTACCCTGTTATTCAGGGACCACCTTGTCAACATTCCTCTTTGAGGATTTTAGCTTTAAAAGTTCCCCTTTCCCTCTCCCTCCCCACTGCAGCACTCTAATCCTCCGATATGGAGACTGCAGTCCAAGCTAGCTTGAATAAAATCTTTTATCTCCATCAAATTGAATCTGGTGGTCTTTCCTCAGTACTCCCGGGGTCCATAACAACAAGGACATCTGAAAAAGATTCCAGTGGCCCAGGAAATAATCGCTCCACTCCCCCCCCACACACACAAGAATGCACCTTCCAAAGGAAAGGAGAGGTTCTCTGCATCCTTTATTCTGGGACTTCAAATGCTCTGACTAGGGTGCCGGATCGTGGTTGTCTCTGGGCAAGAGCATCTGGCTTCCATTGATGATGTCACTGGTCTCAAACAGCCTTTGGGCTGATGAGGAAGTGCTTTATCAGAGACCAAAGCTCTTTTAAGATCCTGCCTCTGCTTTCCTAATGATCATCTAAAAGACCTGCTGGAGTTCCAGTTAAGTTCACATTCCAGGCAGCAGGAAGAAGGAAAGGGAAGGGGGAGGCAAGCCTCTTCCTTTAGGGTAGCACCAGGAAGCTGTGAACATTGCCTTTGTGTGTGTGTCCTTGTAGCTAAACTGTGGCGTGCCCTCATGGGAGCAAGCTAGGCTGGCCCAGACTGACTGTTACTCTGGGGGCCACAGTTCAGCTAATCTGAAAATGTTTTGTTAGGGGGAAAGAGGAGTATTCCAAGGGTGTTCACATCCCACTTTGTACCTCCTAGATATGACACCCTTAAAACTATGCTCAGACTAAAAGAAGTGGATTTCAGAATCCCACCTTAAAGGGACTTTACCTGTGGTCACCCCCAATACCCAAATCTACATCAACCAAAGTCTGAAGGAAACACTCCAAGTATTTAAAAATAAAAGGAATTTAATTCAGGAAATTGGCAACTGGTGATAGAAAAACCTGAGGCATCAAACAGGAAAAAGCAAGGAAACTCAGAAATTAATCTCAGCAGGAAGGTACTTCCAAACCATTTCAAAACAAAAATCCAATTTACCCTCGACATGAGGATCCTTCACCCTAGGCAGTAAATATCCTTTTGCCTGGTGTTTCAATGGCATGAAGAGTCCAACCTGGCCAACCTCTGTCTTCAGTTCAGTGTGGACATGCGACCTTTGCTCTTACTCTGAGAACAAAGGCCTTTAGGGACAGCACAGGCAAAATGGGACTGAGAAGAAAAGGTCTGTCAGTTGATTACCGTTAAGTGTAACCCTGAGAAGGATCTCCATGAGGTCCTGTCATCCTTATGCTCTGCATCTTGGTTGAGATTGAATGCAGGTATCACGTTCTGAGGGGCAATGCCCTGACCTTGAAAGATTTTGTTTTCTACCTGGCATCAAAATCACTGTAAAGAGCCAGGTCCTTCTCCATGGTGGATTCTCACACTGAGAACTAAGAGCCAGACTTCTCAGACAGTGAGGTGAATTCTTGGGTTAGAAGCTATGCTCTGAAGGAAGCTGTATTAGTTACTTTTCTGTTTCTGTGATAAAACACCATGACCAAAGAAACTTGTAAAAGAGGGATTTATTTGAGTTCACTGTTCCAGAGGGATAACCGTCCACTAAAGCAGGGAGGCATGGCAGCAGGGGTGCTGGAGCAGAAAGCCAAATGCTCACATCTTCTGTCACTGGCAGAAAGTGGAGACTGCAAGCCGAAAGTGGGAGGAGGCTATGAACTCGCAAGGCCGGCCCCCAGTGACGAGCTTCCTCCAGCAACTTCCTCCACAAACAACTGACCAAGTGTTTAAATACTTGAGCCTCTGGGGGGCATTCTCATTCAAACCAACATAGATGCTCGATGATTGTAAGGCATTCAGTAAGTCTGTGGATAGTGGCTTTGCTGTGATAAAGAATGGAAATCCACTCTCTGAATACAAACCTATTTCAAGGAAAACAAATGATACCATTTCATTAAATGACCTGATGTTATCATTTACTATTCCTAGGGTCATGTCAAAAATTTTCTATTAGCTCTTCATCAAAATTTGCATTAGTGATCATTTTGGGAGAAATAAATTGTCCCTGTGTATGTACACACACGCTTATTTGCACCTTTCCTTCAATGAGGAATTGCGGGGGGGGGTCTTTTTGAGACAGGGTCTTCCTGTAGCCCCAGCTGACCTGGGACTCACTATGTAGACCAGGCTGACCTCGAACTCACAGAGATCCGCCTGCCTCTGCCTCCCAAGTGCTGGGATAATGAGGATATTTTTAATTCATTATTATTTATTATCACATTTGCCCCGGCCTGCGGGGTCTGCAACGGGGTACCTGGATTGGGGAGTGGGGATTGGGATGAGGCAAGCAACAAGAGAAATATGGAGACAAGACAGTGCTCTGATCAAGTCTCGTTTATTGAAGCACAAGCATACAGTTAAATAAGAAGTGCAGACTGGACTGAATCATAACAGCCAGATAGCAAAGACCCAGGTGCACTCCAAGGGAGGAATCCACTGAGAGCAAAGCAGTTACTGGAAGAGAAAACAAGACCGCAGGCGAAGGCCATGGGCTCCATCCCGTGCCTGTGAGAGTCTACTGATCAACAGAAAACAGGGCTATTTACAATAACTAGAGCAAGGCCGCGGGCTACCAGCCCGGGCTATGAGCCAAGGTTGTGGGCTCTTTCCCATGCCCGCGGGGGCAGGGTGGACAGAATGGAAAGTCACCAACTCAGGTCTGTCAGCAGTTGTGAAGAAGTGGCTAAGACTCAGTTTCCCAATATACTGAGACGGCTCCCAACACACATTGATTTACGTGTGTGCATATGGAGGAGGCATGTAGAGACCTGAAGGCAGTTTGTGGGAATCAGTTCTCACTTTTTACCACGTGGGTTCTGGTGATCGAACTCAGATTATCAGGCTTGGCAACAAGTATCTATACCTGCTGAGCCATCTCACTGGCCCTCAATGAGGATATTTTTTAAAAAATTTAAGAACCAGAGAAATTACTAGGAAATTATAAATTCTAAAAAGCTGAAAGTTTTCTAAAAGATGTGAAATCCCTAATCCCCAGTCCACAGCTTGCATGCCAAATGGAGTTGGTAGCCTAGCACTTTCAGAAATAGCAGTCTGTTAGTTTCATAGATTTTAAAGTCTGAAACCAGATGTTTAACATCCCACTGAAAAGGCCACTTGTTTTAGTGGTGTCTTAGCTGTGCTTGAACTAGGTGGTGTAGCTATGGTTGAGAAGACCAGTCTATTTCAAGTAAGTTTTTATTTGTGGAAAAGTTTGTCAACCATGATAGGGACTCAAGACTTCAAGGAGATAGCTGGTTTTCAGGGAGGTAATTAAGTTTTGTTCCTGCTGTTTAAGGTCTTCATGTGATCTATTTAATCATCTGGAGATTCTGAGGCTTAGCCATGGCTTGAGATTTTCATTTATTTGCTCTTTTACAAGAGAAATGTTTCAACAGCTTAGCTGGGCATGATGGTTGTGTCTATAATCCCAGCAGTTGGGATATTAAGGCAGGAGTATTGCTGTGAGTTTAAGGTTAGCCTAGGCTAATAGTGAGTTCCAGGTCAGCTTGGTCTACAGAGTGAGACCATGTCTCAAAAATAAATAAATAAATAAATAAATAAATAATAAATAGGGG
>NW_008352479.1:377403-388998 GCF_000622305.1 Nannospalax galili | reverse complement strand
TGATGCCCCATTCTGGTCTCTCTGGGCACATATAAATAAATAAATAAATAAATAAATAAATAAATAAATAAATGTAAATAAAATCATTAAAGAAAAGAAGTATGCCCATAAGTAAGAGGAAACATCCAGCATTTCTTCTGGGTCTGGGTTACCTCACTCAGAATGATTATTTCCAGATCCATCCATTTACCAATGAACAGCACGCACAAGGCCTGCACAAGTTCAGTCCAGACAAAACCCCAACACGGAGAAGAGAGGGGGACATAATGATCCACCCCTAGCAGAGGAGCTATTGGCAACTGATAGTTTTGGGGAGAGGCAGTCCTCTTTAAGCCTGTGGCCCCTGTTGGGATGACCACACTCCAGTGGATAGCCACACATCTAAGAGCATATGGGCAGCAGCATAAATTGGACTTAATGGGTTTTTTAAAAAAAGAGGACACAAAGTTACTTGGATAAGGATGGGCCAGTGGGCCTATGAGGAGTTGGAGGAGGGGTGAATATGGTCAAAATACACTTTATGAAATTCTTAAATAAGTAATTTTTTAAATTTTAAGAAATACAATTATTGAGGGTTGAGCATCCCTCTTCCACAAATAGAAATAGTAGCCAAGGATTCTAACTGACTAGCAGCTAAGGGTGCACAGTGTACATCAAAGATTTTTCCAAGTTATGAAGTCTAACCTGCAGAGATGCAATGTTAACACTGTCCCAAAGAGGATCATGGTCTGTGGAGTAGGTTCATTCTGGTCATTCAGGAGAAGAGGCTTTAGAGTTGTTTTTCTTTGTAGCTCTGAGTGAATCTAAGTCTGCAGGTCTCTGGATTCAGCAGTAAAGTTTAAGTTCCATGTCCAGCTTTGCTAGACTTCCAAGAGGGGAGCCTTTAATTAACCAGCTATAAAACCTTAGGCAAAGGAACATTGCGATTAAATGAGATGACCAGCCCATCTGCTGTGAGACATTTTCTAGGGAGACATGAGGAGATGTTTATCAACCCCAGCTAGGGTATAGATGACCAGTCAAAGTAATTATTCCACCCAGTTCTATCACAGTGAACCAGGAGCTGTGTTGGGGTTACTTATTGGAATATGGATGAGGATTAGTTACAGGAGCATGGGTGACTCAAAGGCAACTACACCTCTAAAATCCCTTCCTAGCATGGATGATGACTCACAGAACCTGCATCCCTGGAGCTCCCTGTACAATGTGCAGGCAGTTCAGGTGATAGAGACCCTTCTCTCTAGCAATTTTTACTGTCATACAACTTTGAGGAGGGGCCTTGTGAATCTTGTAACTTTCAGGATCTTCCTAAGCTTTGTAGGTTTTGTTTACTTTCCTGAGTCTTATGAGCTCCATCCCTCCAGGAAGAACTATTTCAGTTCAGAGAAACACTCATGACAATTCTAAAGCTCCAAAACCTACAACCAAAGACAAGACCTGTAAAGTTAGGTGATAAAAGGATCTAATGTCAAGAAGTTGGAGGTTGGGGCTGGAGCACTGGCAGATTAAGAGCACTGGCTGCTCTTGCAGAGGACCCTGGTTCAATGTCCAGCACCAACATGGCAGCCAACAACCGTCTGTAACTCCTGTTCCAGAGGAACCCAACACCCTCTTCTGCCTCCAGAGGCATTGCAAGACATGGGTGCACTTACATACATGCAGGAAATGTACTCATACACACACAAAAAATAAATAAATAAAAATTTTTAAGAAGTTGGAAGCTGAGGACAGCAAACAGAATTTGGAACCACATTTTCAACCCTTTTGAAAGTAAAACCACCAAACAATGATCTAAGCAGTGTTTCTAGTTCCTCAGTATTTGGCTGTTTCTCTCCTTCCCACTGCAGTCTGACTTTCCCACCACATTCCCAAAATTTCTCTTGTCAAAATTGAGCAACTGGAGGCTGGGGAGATCGCTCAGTCAGTAATGTGCATGCTACATGAGCACGGGGACCTGAGTTTGATCCATTAGAACCCACGTTAAAAAGCAAGTATAGTGTTGTGCTATTATAATCCCAGAACTGTGGGAGGGAGGCAGGAGGATTCCTGGAATTTACTGGTCAACGAATCTAGCCTTATTGATGAGCGCCAGGCCAGTAGAGAGTCTGTCTTGAAAAATAAGGTGGATAATGACTTAGGCAGACATCTGACATTAACCTCTGCTCTTCACATACATCAGTGTACACACACACACACACACACACACACACACAAAATGAACTACCTCCATACTGCTCTATACAATATATACATTTTAGTTATAATCTTGACCTTTCAGTAGCATCTGGTATGGTTGATGTCTGTCTTTTTTTAAATGAAATATTCCTTTTGGATTCCAGGATACCAGCTACTGTTTATCTTACTGACTGAACTTTCTCTGACTGGCTCCTTTTCCTCTTACTCTTTGTTACAGAATTTGAAACCACTGGGAAAAGACCACCAGACTCAATTCAAATTTTAATTGGTCAAATTTATTAAGGCTATAGCCGTCCATGGTCCCTTAGTCAGATTCAGGACCCATAGCCCAGAGGGGAAGGTGAAACTAACTTATAAAGGCAAAACCCACAAATACCACAAAAATTTCATCACACATAAATAATGCCAGTTGTAGGGGTCAGGATGGCCCAAGTTAGCAGATAAGCAAACTACAGAAGCCAAAACAGGCTTTTGTTAGTCTTTCTCTTAACAGATGTGTAGAGACCTTGACAGTAAGGAATTTTCTGATTATTACTGTTATTTAGGCTTCTTGGCTAGGCAAGATACACAGCTGTAGTGTCTGGGAGGTAACCAAGGTCAGCTACTCTAAAGAAAGCTCTCTTCTACAAGAGAGCAACTAAGTTCAGACCTGACCTTAAAACTGGTGGTTTTTCTAGCTTTTGAAGTTTAAAGTGGCTGCTTTATACAAAATGAAGAAAATGAAGTTACTTTGGCTATTACAATTTGGGGACTGCATTTGGGGCCATTACACGTTCTCCTAACCACCTCTAAGGATCAGAATTCTTCAAAGTTCAGCTTCTTATCATAATCTGATGCCTCATAGTTCTCCTGGTTGGCACATTATCTCATGACTCCAAGGTTGGGTTATCTTATAGGGATATCCTGTTGGAACTTATCCTATTGGGAGCCATGATTAAAATCACCATTGGTTAGACATGGACTAGATAAGACGTTCCTTAAAAGGAACTAAAAGAGGAATAAGTGACAGAGTGAGCTGCTTTTACCCATTGCTCCTAGAGAGGTGACAGTCTCTCTCCTCCTATGGTGTTACCCAAGGAAAAAACATCCCAAGTGCTGGGTTCACTCCTCTGCATTTTGTTCTGTTAAGTCCTGGACTTACAATTCCTCACCATCTGTGCTGGTCAGTTTTAGCTGTCAACTTGACACAACCTAGAATCATCTAGGAAGAGAGTCTTAATGAGGGATTATGTAGATAAGATTGACCTGTGGGCATACCTGTGGGGAATCGTTCTGATTATTAATTGGTATAAGAAAACGTAGCCCACTGTGGGCAATTCCGTTCTCTAGGCAAGGAGTCCCGAGCAATTTAAGAGAGGAAAAAGTTAACTAACGGCAAGCAAGCCAGCAAGGATCCATGCATTCATCTCTCTCTGCTCTTGACTGTGGATGTGATGCTTCAAGTTCCTGCCTTGACGTCCTCACAATAATGGATTGTGACCTGGATTTGTAAAGGCAAATAAACCCTTTCCTCTCTTATGTTTCTTTTGTTCAGGGTATTGTCATAGTAACAGAAATGAAACTATAGCAACACCTTATTAGTTCTGTGGTGTCTCCAGGTTCTTTCATCATATTTTGTTCTATTCTTCTAGTTTTTATTAGTGAGAGGTTCATCTGAACTATTTAGGCACTGTTATCAGAGCTAAAAATTCTCAGAACAGAATCTTTGCCTCACAAAAATCTAAAATTCTATTGGAGTTCCCAGTGTGTGGTTTGTCCAAACAAGTTAGCCTAACTGTTCTAGTTATACATAGAAAAAAGTCCTTAGATTCTGGCTTTGAGAACTGTGGTGTTTTTGAACAGAAGTTTGTTTTTTCCAGACGTGTCAGATACTTTGATGATGGGAAAAAACGCTGTTCTCTTTTCTGCATTAAAAGCCACACAACTCTAGGTTCTTATTTTCCAAAGGCAGATGGCATCAGTCTCTTTTCTTGGGTTCATCTTTGGTGAATCATAGCTAGAGAATTTGCATCATACACCACTGATTTTTCTATTGATGTAAATGCTTCGCAGAGAAAAAGCTGTAACTCTGACAGGGGGCAACTTCAGCAGCAGGAACTTGCTTAATTTGTTAGACTGCCAGGGAGCACTGAACACTCATGGGAAGCAGAAATATCCTCCTTGGAAAACACTTAGTCCCTCATGGACTTGGGTGTGAGGACAGTTTGTTTGGACTTAAGAAAGTCTGCATCTGTTTCTCATATAGAGACAATTTTTTATCCAAAATATGTTTATCTTCTTGAAAAGATGGTTTTTCTTTAGCTTTTTGTTTTTAATAGTTTATTTATTATTTTTATTTTATGTGTATGAGTTATTGCCTACATGCTGTAGGTGCACCTGTGTTGTGCAATGTCCACAGAAGTCAGAAGAGAGCATCAGATCCCCCGGACTGAAGTTATAGATGGTTGTTAGCTGCTTTGTGTGCACTGGGAATCGAACCCAGGTCCTCTACAAGAGCAGCCAGTGCTCTCGACCACTGAGCCATCTCTCTAGTCCCTGTTTCAGTCAGTTCATGAGTGTGGCACATCTCAGAGGATAGCATTTCACACACTCCTCCCTGTCCTTTGGCTCTTACACTCTTTTTTTAATTTAATTTTTATTTTTATTATTTTATGTGCATGCCGTAATGGAGCATGCCTTTAATCCCAGCACCAAGAAAGCAGAGGTAGGTGGATCTCTGGGAGTTCTAGGGCGCCCTGATCTACACAGCAAGTTCCAGGCTAGCCAAGGTTACATAGTGAGACCCTGTCTCAAACAAAACAAAACCAACAAAAAAGGTATAAGTGGACATTTGTTTTTGGCAACCTGGCATTAGGAGTACCTTTCTTTTTTTAAAAAAATATTTTGTTATTTTTATTTTATGTGCATGCGTGTATTGCTGCATGTAGGTAAGTGCACCTGTGTCATGCAATGCCCATGGAGGACAGAAGAGGCTATTGGATCCCCTGGAACTGGAGTTACGGACAGTTGTTAGCTGCCATGTGGGTGCTAGGACTTGAACCCCAGTTTTCTGTAAGAACAGCCAGTGTTCTTAACCCCTGAGCCATCGCTCCAGCCCTGGCTCTTACACTCTTTACATGCCTTTCTTCCTCAATTTTCCCTCAACTTTGGCTGGAAGGGAGGATTGATATAGATGTCCCATTTAGGGATGAGTATTCAATAGTCACTTATTCTCAGTACTTTGACCAGTTATGAGTCTCTGCATCACTGCCCACTGCAGAGAGAAGCTTCTCTGACCAGGGTTTAAAGCAGTGCTAACCTATGTGTATAAACAAATATTTAGAAGGCAGTTTGACAGCATGACCATTTAGCAGGACAACAGTAAGAGGTTCTCCCTGGTTTAGCTTTTTAATTCAGGAAAAGGAAGAGAAGTGCAGAACAAGAGATATGTCAGCATGAGTGGAGGCTCTATGTGGTAACTCACAGCAGAGATGAGGAAAACACTAAATGTTGCAGCTAGATCCTCCCTACTCAGCTTCTGAAATGCAGATGCCACTCTGCCTCTACAGAGCTACTCTCCAGAACACGTGCCAGATCCCTGTAAACTCAAACAGCTGCTGTGTGCCCCCAAGTGAAGAAGGGGGCTCTGAGTGGGAAGATCACATATCAAGAACTTATATTGAACTCTTTTTAGCATATTTTTATTGTTTAATCTTATTGTTTGGACAATTTCATACATGTTATAATGTATTCTAACTACTCTCTCCCCTGATCCCTGTCAATACCCCCTCAACCCTGCCAGTACCTTTTCCAGATTCATGGCTTAGGGTTTGTTTTGGTGATACACTTAGTTTAACCAGGGTCATCTGTGTGACTGACTATTGAACTGGAAGTGTCCATTGGAGTTTGGTGGGGTCACTAGTGAGCAAACAACTGACTCCTTCTTGCCCTGAATCTATCAGTAGCAAATAGTCCATCAGTGAGGAGTAGGGACCCTTGAGCCCCTCTCCATCCGTGCCTGACTGCTGGCAGGACTGTTCCTATGCTGATCCAGTGCAGGCATCCGCAGCTGCTGTGGGTTCAGGATTGCAGTGTCTGTGTCTTGCCCAGAAGATAGCATTTTGCAGCCCTTCTCCTTACCTTCCAATTCTTACATTCTTTCTGCCCTCTCTTCCACAATGTTACCTAAACCTAGTGGGATGGTCTAAATGTTTTGTATACAGCTGAGCATTCATCTACTTAACTTTCCAAGAGAAGTAACAAAGATAAAGGCGATTGGATACTGGCTGAGAAACAGTTTGCATATGGATGAAGACTCAGTTTCCATCTTCCAATACAGACGCCTACAGGACTCCCAATCACAGGCAGCACTGGAGTCGATCAAATGTTTGGAGTCTGAACAGGATACTATGTCACTGCAGTGCCTCTCTTCATTAAATACTTACTTTTGATAAGAAGTATTTATAAATATTTAGAGCTTTTCTAAAGCCAAAATGTACACACATCAGAAGAAAGAGGTATGCGTGCAGTCCCAATGTGGAAACTCAAAGCTTGGAGACATAAGAACAGAACATCTCAAAAGTTACTTGTATGGGGGCTGGAGAGATGGTTCAGCAGTTAAGAGCACTGCTCTTGCAGAGGACTTGGGTTCAATTCCCAGCACCCATATGGCAGCTGACAATTGTCTATGACTCCAGTTCCAGGGGATTCCAATACCCTCTTCTGATCTCTGTAGGTATTGCATGACATGTGTGCATTACATACATGCAGGCAATACACTCATACACATAAGCACACATGTAATAATAATAAATAAAATATATTTTTGAAAAATAATTACTTGTATGGACCCCTTGGTTTATCCCTTTACTTTCAAAGGCAGATCAGCCTTCTTTGTACAACAGCTTTAAGACATAATTAAGACCATGGGGTCAAATGTGTGAGTGTGTGTGTGTGTGTGTGCGTGCACGTGCGTGTGTGTGTGTGTTGCTAGGGATCAAACCTGGCACCTTGTACTTATCAGGCAAGTACTCTTCTGATGAACTATACCCTTAGACCTTGGGTTTCTGAAAAGGGGAGGTGGGTCCTCCATGTAGCTCAGGCTGACCTTGAATTTTGTGTAGCCCAGACTAATTTTGAATTTGTAATCCTCCTGCCTAAGTCTTTCTAGTGCTGGAATTACAGACTCTACCACCACTCTGGCTTATAGATAAGGTGTATGTGGGGTGGAGGTGAGTATGGGTATGTATCTAAATAAATGTTAACATATATTGTTTTATTAAGGTTTTATTTTTATTTATGTACATGTGTATGTGTGTGACTGTATGCTGTGTGTGTGTATGTGTGTGTGCCCATGAAGGCCAGGATCCACTGGAGCTGGATTCACAGGTGGTTGTGAGCTGCCCAGTGTGTGTTCTAAGAGCAGAACTTGGGTCTTCTGGAAGAGCAGTTAGTACTCTTAACCACTGACAATCTCTCCAGCCCTTAATAAATATTTTAACATATATAATTTTGGCATTACTGAGAATCAAACTCAGGATCATGTCCATTCTAGGCAAGTACTCTATTCTTTAATTAAATTGGATTTTACTCACAAGTCAGTAATTTCTTCAGTGGGAACTGCTGCCTGTGATAACCATCAAAATAGTTTTGTATCCAATTGACTTCAGCAACCAGGTCAGTTTTCACTAACTGCCACTGCTTCCAAAAATACTTAGACTGATGGAATACCTGTCATCTGTGGCCTGAATGCTCAGAGAATAATTCACCTAACATCTATGATGGTCAGAAACCATTCTTTCTTCTTGATTAACGAGTTGATAAAATGATGGCACTGAGAGTTACCTGATCCTAAATGTAAGTATTCAGCATATTTAAGAAAAGAAGTCAGGGGCTGGAGAGATGGCTCAGCAGTTAAGAACACTGACTATTCTTACAGAAGACCCGGGCTCGAATCCCAGCATCCACATGGCAGCTAACAACTGTCCATAACTCCAGTCCCAGGGGATCCAACAGCCTCTTCTGATCTCCGTGGGCATTGCACAACATGGGTGCACTTACCTACATGCAGGCAATACACGCATACACATAAAATAAAAACAATAAATAAAATACTTTTCAAGAGTTCAAGGATTAGACTTCTCAGACAATTGTTTCTCATTGATGATTTTGTTCCTAATGAGAAAGTGCTGCTTAGATGAAAGACTTCAAATCCTGGTCTATAATACTGTAGTGCCCACCTGTAGCTATGGAAGACAACCAGCTATTGTGCTAAAATGATAGCTAAATTTGTTTTCTCCCCCTATGTAGAAACCTTTGAGTGGGAACTGACATTGATTTTAACCACTCCAACAGCTTTCAAAGTGCCTGAAAGCAAATCCTGAATCCTTCACTCTAGAGTCCAGCCTTAGCAGACAAAAGAAAAATGAGGAGGAACCCAATAGAGGAATGCTTTTGGAAGCTCAAGAAATTCCAATGGACTCTCATATGAACATTTGAAATTTGCCCTTTTCTGACTTTTTTCTGGTTCCCTGTCTGGAACTTATAATGCTAACTACTCTTGCCTTTACTTCTCCTTCACATCTCCTATTCACCAGTCAAGGGCTTTCCTTTCTCCCTACAAATAAGAGTTATTCTCTTTGTGGCCACATCACAGATGATGGAGAGGCAGGTGGGTGCCTGTCAGAACCCAGGACTGTGCATTAAGAGATTGGGAGTCCTAGTGTCTGCTTGAGCTTGGAGTGAAGTTTTAGGATTGAGATCCACAGGCAGGCAGCAAGTGTGGCCTATATGAGAGATCCTGTGTCCTAGTTTGCTTTCTATTGCTGTGATAAAACATGATGATCAAAAACAACTTGTGGAGGAAAGAGTTTATTTCATCTTATACGTTCAAGTGACTATCCATTTTGAGGGAAGTCAGACAGAAACTCAGGGCAGGAACCTGAGGCAGGAACCACAGTGGAATGCGGCTTTACTGGCTTGCTCCTCTGACCTGTGCTTGGTCTACTTTCTTATATAACCCAGGACCACCTGCCCAGGAGTGGTACCACCCACAGTGGGCTGGGCCCTCCCATATCACTCAACAGCCAAGAAAATGTCTCATAGACATGCCTACATCCCAGTGTGTCAAGTTGACAACCAAAGTCAACCATGAAATACTCACTACCATGAAATTCCTACTACATTTTCCAGTTGTCTTTTTCAGGTGCTGCTGAGATAAAGGGAGAAAGAGATACCTGATGGACTCCCTTCCACATGCTATGCCTCTCTCTCTGTCTCTGTCTCTGTCTCTCCCACCCCCCACATACACATCTGAGGCAGAAAAACTCCACAGCTGATTCTTTTCTTCTTTTTGTCTTTTTGAGACAGGGTATCCCTGTAGCCCCAGCTGGCCTGGAATTCACTATGTAGGCCAGGCTGGCCTCGAACTCACAGAGATCCACTTGCCTCTGCCTCCCTAGTGCTGGGATTAAAAAGTGAGCACCATCACACCTAGCAGCTTATTCTTTAAAAACAAATGTTTCCCATCAGTTATCAGCCTGTGCTGTGTAGGACCCAGCACTTGAGTAACGGAAGATCTACATTGGGAAATGAATTCCATGACTTATTTACGCTAATAAAACATTATTGGTGTTTTAATCAAAAAAGTAAAATAAATAAAAAATAAAAACGACCTCTCTTCCCTCTGCTTCCCTGGGCCGGCACAACCCACAGGCTTCTCTCCAACCAGCAGGCCTCTCTCTCTGGGGTAAGTCGATCATGCCCTCCGGGACTTGACTCCCCCAGCCTCATTCACCCTCCCATCTACCCAGCCAGTCTCTCCTCCTACCCTGGGACCTGTCCCATTCCTTCACTTGGCGTCCCAGACACCTGGGGAACCACCACTGTTTCCTGATCCTGTGCATCCAGAGCAACTCAGTTCCTTCTCGGGTCCCCAGGAGCACTCTGGGCCTGGCCCCACCCTCACCTCCCTCCACTTCCCTGGGCTGGACAACCTGCCAGCCTGTTTCCTGGACACCAGGACTGACCTTTCCTTCTCCTGATCCTTTGCATCCAGACCAACCCAGCTCCTCAGTACAGTCCCCAGGAGACCTTGGGGCCGCTTCTGCCCTCATCTTCCTTTGCATCTCTGGGTGGCACTGCCACAACCTGCCCTAGACCAGCATCTTTCCTGGCTCAGCTCCCAGGCCAGTCCAACCCCCTAAATTCCTGAGGCCAAAATCTTTCCTGGAGGGATCCAGACCTTAGGAGAAAGCCTGAGAACATCTGATCCTCATCTGACTTGGGCCTCTGTGGGAACTCTGAAGACAAAAGCAATCTGGCCACTCCAATATAAAATCAAGAAAGAGAACCGGAAGCTTAGAGGAACTAGCTTTTCATGCCCAAAAAGTAAACCACAAAGATCAAAAGAGAGAACCAGAAGCTTAGAAGAACCAGCTTTTCACGCCCCAAAATTGAACCACAAAGACACACAAAGTTCACAAAAAGAAGCAGACATAAACTTGAAGGCTTGAGTCTCACACAAGAATCAGAAACTATGAAAGAAATTCACATGTCAAAGTCACAGAGAATAAATAATGACATGAAAAACCAAAACACTATATCCCCAACCAAGTACCAATAGTCCTCTAGAGGAGTACAGTGAGAACTCCCTAGAGATAACACAGGACACGGAACTCAAAAGAACAATTATAAATATGATAAAAGAATTCAGTGAATTTAAAGAACACACAAAAAAAGAAATCAAAGAACTGAAGGAAGATAGGGATAAATTTCTGAATGAATTTAGAAAAGAGAAACTTTGAAGAATACTCAGGCTGAAATGAAGAGGGAAGTGAGATACTCAGTAAGCCAGTTAGAAACGACAGGAGAAAGCCTCACCAACAGGATGAATGAAATGGAAAACAGAGTATCAAGACTGGAAGATAAAGTGTACGAACTAGACCACTCAAGCAAAGATTATGAAAAATTTAAGAAATCACAAAAATGGAATATGCATGAATTGTTGTGACACCATAAAAAGACCAAACTTACAAATCACAGGCATACAGGAAGGAGAAGAATCCCAAGATAATGGCATGGACCAGATCTTCAACAGAATCATGGAAGAAAATTTCCCCAAATTAAAGAAAGACATGCCCATACAAATACAAGAAGTATATAGAACACCAAACTGACAGGACCAGAAAAGAAACTCTCCACAGCACATTATAGTAAAAACACTAAACGTACTAAACAATGAGACAATACTGAAAGATACAAAAGAGAAATAACAAGTCACATATAAAGGAAAACCCTTTAGGATTACAGCTGACTTTTCAGTGCAAACTATGAAAGCCAGAAGAGCCTGGACCAAAGTATTCCAGTTTTGAATGACCACAAATGCCAACACAGATAACTATAAAATGTCTGTTATACTCA
>NW_008352479.1:374377-377155 GCF_000622305.1 Nannospalax galili | reverse complement strand
TAAAGTGAAAGGATGGAAAAAAATATACCAAGCAAATGGCACTAAGAAAAAAGCAGGTATAGCAATTATAATATCTGACAAAATAGACTTTAAACTAAAACTAATCAGAAGAGATAAAGAGGGCCACTTCATTCTGATCAAAGGAAAAATAAATCAAGAAGATATTACAATCCTGAACATATATTCACCAAACTCTAATGCATTCAATTTCATATAAACAATACTACAGGACTTTAAGACCCAGATTAATCCCAACTCATTAATAGTAGGGGATTTCGATACCCCACTCTCTCCATTAGATAGATCAACAGGGCAGAGAGTTAACAGAAAGACATCTGAAAAATGGACTTAACAGATATCTACCGAGTATTCCACCCAAACACCAAAGGACATACTTTCTACTCAGCACCCCATGGAACTTTCTCCAAAATCGACCATATACTGGGGCACAAAACAAAGCTCAGCAAATACAAAAAGATTGAAATAATTCCATGAATTCTATCAGACCACAAAGCAATAAAGCTTACAATCAACACTGGAATAAGTCCTAATCACCACGGTATTCCTGGAATTAAATGAAAAGGACAATACAACACAACAAAACCTCTGGGACATGCTGAAAGTGGTTCTTAGAGGGAAATTTATAGCTCTAAGTGCCTACATCAAAAAATCGGAAAGAACACAAATAAATGACTTAACAGTGCAACTCAACACACTTGAAAAGCAACAGCAAACAAAACCCAAACCCTGCAGACAAGAAGAAATAACAAAAATCAGGGCAGAAATCAATGAAATTGAATCAAAGAAAACAATACAAAGAATCAACAATACCAAGAGCTGGTTCTTTGAAAAGATAAACAAAATTGACCGACCGCTAGCCCAATTAACCAAAAGAAGGAAAGAGCACCTCCAAATTACAAAATCAGAGATGAAAGGTGAAACATCACAACAGACACCAGAAAGATCCAGAACATTATAAGGGAATACTTTAAAACCTATATGCTAATAAATTTGAAAACCTAAAAGAAATGGATGGATATCTAAAGGCGTGGGAACCACCAAAACTAAACCAAGAAGGGATTAACAGCTTAATCAGACCCATAACACAAAAAGAAATTGAAACAGTAATATAAAACACCTCCTGACCAAAAAAGCCCAGGACCAGATGGATTTATAGCAGAATTCTATCAGATGTTTTAAGAAGATCTGCATCCAATACTACTTAATTTACTAAAAAAGATAGAAATGGAGGGAGAACTTCCAAATTCCTTCTATGAAGCCAGCATCACTCTAATACCAAAGCCAGGTAAAGATTCAACCAAAAAGAACCGCATACAGACACACATCAAAAGGATCATCCACCATGATCAAGTTGGCTTTATCCCAGAGATGCAGGGATGGTTCAATATACATACATCAATAAACATCATAAATCATATAAATGGGCTCAAAGACAAGAACCACATGGTCATCTCAATAGAGAAGGCCTTTGACAAAACATGCATTTATGTTCAAAGTCCTAGAGAGAATTGGACTGGAGGGAACACACCTCAACATAATTAAAACCATATATAACAAACGCACAGCCAACATCATTCTAAATGCAGAAAAACTGGAAGCATTCCCATTGAAATCAGGAACCAGACAAGGCTGTCCACTATCTCCACTTCTCTTTAACATAGTGCTTGAAACTCTTGGAAGAGCAGTAAGACAAGAGCAGGAAATTAAAGGAATAATAATTGGAAAAGAAGAGATCAAATTATCCCTTTTTGCAGATGATATGACATTATATCTAAGAGACACCAAAAATTCCACCAGAAAACTCCTAGAAATTATTAACACGTTCAGTAAAGTGGTAGGTTACAAAATTAACCTACAAAAGTTTGTAGCCTTTCTATATACGAATAACAAGCAATCAGAGAAAGAGCACATGGAAATTCTCCCCTTCACAATACCTGCAAAAAAAAAAAATCTAGGAATAAACCTGACCAAAGACATTAAAGAGCTCTACAATGAAATTTTTAAATCTTTAAAGAAAGAGATTGAGGAAGACATCAGAAGATGAAAGGACATCCCATGCTCATGGATCAGAAGAATTAATACTGTGAAAGTGACCATCTTACCAAAAGTCATTTATAGATTCAATGCAATGCCAATCAAAATCCCCATGACATTTTTCACAGAATTGGAAAAAAACATCCTAAGATTCATATGGAAGCATAAAAGACCTCAGATAGCCAAAACAATCCTGAGCACTAAAAGCAATGCCTGGGGGATAACTATACCAGATTTAAAGCTGTATTACAGAGTTATAGTCATAAAAACAACATGGTACTGGCACAAAAATAGACCCATAGATCAATGGAACAAAACTGAAGACCCAAATATGAGTAAATGCAATTTCAGCCATCTCATATTTGATAAAGGGGCCAACAATATTCACTGGAGGAAAGACAGCATGTTCAGCAAATGGTGCTGATAAAACTGAATCTCCATCTGTGGAAGAATGAAACTAAATCCCTATCTTTCACCCTGCAGAAAAGTCAATTCCAAATGGATCACAGACCTCAATGTAAAGCCTGAAACTCTGAAACTGTTAGAAGAAAACATTGGGAAAAACCTACAACATATAGGTGTAGGAAAGGATTTTCTAAACCAGACATCAATTGCTCAGGAAACAAGGGCAAGAATTAACAAAGGGTACCTCATTAAACTAAAAATCTTCTGTACATCAAAGGAGGCAAACAGGGAAGTGAACAGAAAACCCATGGAATTGAC
>NW_008352479.1:373433-373723 GCF_000622305.1 Nannospalax galili | reverse complement strand
ATGGAACTAGAAACTGTTATACTAAGTGAAGTAACACAGACTTAAAAAAAATAAACATATATTCTCCCTCATATGTGGATCCTAGAACCAAATTTTGATAAGTGAGTATATATCCAGACATAACTACAGGAGCCAGGATAATGGAAAGGAAACAGGGAGGTAAAGGAAAAGAAAGAACCTGAAAGAGAAGAACAGTAGGAAACAGGCCTTAACCAGGAGATATGGATAAAAATTGGGTTAGTTTAAGGGAGGGGAGGGTATACAAGGAACCTAAGGGATAAAGGGAAAGA
>NW_008352479.1:372233-373264 GCF_000622305.1 Nannospalax galili | reverse complement strand
TGGAACTAACCTTCTTGGGTGTTTAACAGACATACTTTGAGGCCTATAATAATTTTGTCAGAGGGACATAAAGGACAGTTTTTGCTCCTTGCCCTCCTAGGTTGACTAGTTCCAGGGGACTATGAGCATCTCTCAAAATGTCCTATAATGGTGGTAGGTCACCTGTCCTCTTGATCAAGGAGGCCAAGGAGACCCTGCCAGATGGACTTAAACCAGTGTTCAGTCTACCAAGAGGAGGGTCAACACAGAGGAATCACTTCCTCCATTCTTCCAAGCGAAGCCAACCATGGTTGAGTAGGACCTTTGACTTATCTTCACATAGGTGGAACTGGTTAAAGAAAGGAGCCAGGGGCTCCTCCCAAGCCCATGTGACCCCTGAGGAATAGATCCTCAGACAACCTTAAGAGTAAAAATAAATTGGTTTATCTGGACCAACTGTATGGCCTTAAACACCCGAAAGGAAATTATAACCAAAGATTAAAGGAGCCAATATTATTTTTTAAGAGTCCATATGCACAGCTAAAGGCTATATAACAAGCATGAGTGCCAGATAGGAGATACCTTCTTTTGAGTTGTTGGCCAGGATGGCCAAAGGGACTCCCAGATAGTAACCCAGCATAGAACTGGGAAAATGAACAGCAGACCCCAATCTTATCTAAAGGAATATTGACAACTGATTGCTGCTAGATGAGGAACAGCTGACCCTCCTAAAACAAAGACCTCTAGATAAGCTGACTAGATTCACCAGAAGGGCAAGTAGTGAGGAATGGCTGGGGGTGCCGACAACACAGCAGACAGTAGCAGGGATATCAGAGTATAAGGGCTCTAGTGGGGGGAGGGAGGCTATGGGAGGGTGCCATCTGGGAAGTGGGTGTATAGTTGAATAAGATGATTTGGGGTGTTCTGGTGTGATATATACACACAGACAAAAAAATCAAAGTTTAAAAAATGTATTATATTTGATGAGGAAGCATGGAAATTTACATGTTAATTAGTACAGGTGATAAACATTACCATTGAAATCTGCCTGA
>NW_008352479.1:360685-372064 GCF_000622305.1 Nannospalax galili | reverse complement strand
TGTTTATACTGAGTTCAATATTGTATAACTATTAATTCAACTGTGAACCTAAAAATTTACAGCCACTTTTGAAAGAGATGTATCCTTCCTCTGAAGTGTACTGAATATGTTAAAGCTGTAGTGTGCTTCTTCTAATCATGTAGTTATTAAAAAAAATTTTAAATGATTAAAAAAATAAGTCTTCAAAGCATAAAAATTTGCTCCTTAATGGTAATTAGTAGATGTGAAAAACATTACCATTGAAATCTACCTGATGACTTTATATCCATGCTCAGATGCCAAGGAGCTCAGAAAATAACGGACTGTGACTAGTAATAATAATCAGATATATAGAGATTAGAAACGCATGTGCAAACATCTTAATGTCAATTGCATTAAAAATGTTTTTTCTGTATGAAACTACATTTTAAAATGAAATGAAGATCTTTTTTAAAGGTTAAAACTTCATTTAATTTTGTGTCTTATAGGGTTTACACTGAGTACAATATTGTATAACTGTAATAATTCAACTGTAAACCTAAAAATTTACAGCCAATTTTGAAAGAGATGCATCTTAGCTCTGTAAATTGTTATTGAATATGTCAATGCTGTTGTAATGAAATGCTTCTTCTAAGTATGTGGTTATTAAATAAATAATGTAACATAATAAATAAATAAATAAATAAATATAAATAAATAAAAACAAATGGAACTGCTCATGAATCACTTGAGAATGTTCAAATTGTGAAATTTCTGAACATTGTTCATCCTGATGATAAGCAGCTCCTTTTACTAAGTTTTCAGGGATGTGATGAGCTAATTCTACTCACCGACTAAAATATTTGCCCTCAATGGAACAGGCTCATTGATCAAGGTATTAAATGAGACTCTCTTACTCCCTTTGCTTAGAGGTTCTCTGAGCCCTGTATCTTACGGGAGCGCCAGCATCCCAGCATCCCTGTGCTGCCCCCCTCCCCATGCCAGGTGAGTAGAGCCCTTTGCAGCAAGGCAAGACAGCCCTCACAGAGGCTTATACTACCAATTCAACTGATCACTAGCCCCCATAAGCCCGTGGCAGTTTTGTATTTAGTGTTGGAGAATTCACATATTAGATCTCTTCTATTTCTGCACTGACTGGTACCCACCTGAATGCTCTCTTCTCTAGGAAGCTGACCTCTAAGATTATCCTATATATTATTTTTTCCATTGCTGTGACAAAATACCTAGGAAAAAACCCAACAGTGTGAAGAAGGGAGGGTTTATTTTGCCTCAACATTTAAGAAGGGATACAGTCCATCATGGTGGGAAGGCATGGAAGGAACATAAGACAGCTGGTCACATTGTGTCTGCAGTCAAGAAGCAGAGAGCAGACAGCATGGATGTGACTATAGACCCTCAGGCCTCCATTGCCAGTGCATATTATCAAGGGAGGCTCTATCTGCTAAAGGTTCCACAACCTTCCAAATCTGCACCAGCAACTAGGGACCGAGTGTTCAAACATATAAGCTTATGGGGACATTTCACATTCAAACCACAGCACTTTCATAAATTCTCAGCTTCTGGCTCCCAGGTGAGTTTGCTCAGTCAGAATTCCTGGAGGTTGGATTCCCAGAGGAAGGACAAACAAGACAAGGATGATGGGAGCCATACAGGAACATGCACGCCACAAGAAAGACTTGGGATTTTAGGATTCTGGTGCGCTATGGCATAGATTCAGGCCAGGGAGTTGGGCATCTCGTGGTAAAGACCACCCTAGCACTCTACCTTACTGAGTACAGCAGCCAATAACAATAACTAGCAGACTGCCCAACCTTCAGGCATGTCCAGCCTTTGACATTACAATACAGCATTGTCATCTGCAAAGTTCACACTCTAGAACTGTGCAACTGAGTTACCAAAAAAATCATAAAACAATCTCATAAAATTTTAAGTAAGTTTGTGGTTTTGTGTTGGTCCACATTCACAACGTTCCCTAACTGCACTACTTCATGGTAGCAAAGCATTCCCCCACCTTCCAGGCCTTCCGTCTGCAAGCCACAGGTTGAGGCCCTACAAGAGTGAGGCCATCTGAGGAAAGGTGCCTCCAGGCTAGCTGGCTCCTGAGAACGTGGGGAGAGATGCTAGGCAGGGCTGCTCAAACCCAGATTGCAATATCTTCCTCTCTCCATCCAAAGATGCCTAATTCTGACCTCAGCAAGAGGTGCTTGAAGGCCTGGAGAGAGGGCTCCATGTTTAAGAGGACTTACTGCTTTTGCAGAGAACTGGGGTTCAGTTACTAGCACCCATTTGGCTGGTTCACAACTGCCTGTAACTTCAGTTTCAGGGGATAGGATGCCCTCTTCTGACTCAGTAGGTGCTGCACCCATGTGGTGCACTTACAAACAAGCAGGCATACACATACCCATAAATAAGAATAAATATTTTTTAATTTAAAGAAATGCTCGAAGTTTAGGCTTACTAGACTTTTCCTGGACCATATTAGCAGACAAGTTTATAAAATAAAAACCAAATGTCTATAAAATATAAGCATTCCTACAGAGAAACGGTCTGAATGGATTATGCCAAAAGAGTTTGTTCTAGTTTGCTTTCTATTGCTGTGATAAAAATATCCTGATCAAAGTCAAATGAGGAGGAAAGGGATATATCCAAGACATAGTCCACCACTGAGGGAAGTCATGACAGGAACTCAGATCAGGAACCTGGGGACAGCAACAGACCATGGAGGAATGCTGGTTACTGTTTCTCTGGCCTGTGCACAACCTGCTTTCTCATACAGCCCAGGATCATCTGCCCAGAAGTGGTACCACCCACAGTGGGCTGGACCCTCCCATATCAACTAGCAATTAAGAAAATACCTCACAGACATTACCACAGGTCAATTCAATACAGAAAATTCCCCAGTTGAGGTTCTCTCATCCCAGGTGTGCCAAGTTGACAACTTGAAGCTATCCAGCACAGAGATCAAAGTAAAGACCCATACAGAATGAGAACTTATGCTTACTACATATCCTCAAAGTGATAATGAAAGTTTTAAAAACCTGATGCTTAAATAAACTGCTATAGAAAAGAATTATCAATATTGAACAGGGTTAAAAAAAAAAAAAGAAAAACTCCCAGATCTGACTTAAGAGCCAATTTGTATAATTCAAACTATTTTCTCTGGGAAAAAAAAATTAACAATCTCTAAAAATGCTCAAGTGAGATTTTTATAAACTCCAGTGAGAGTAAGATATTATCTGGGCTGAGGCTGGTGGTACAGTCCTGTAATCCCAGCCACTCCACAGGCTGAGACAGGAGGATCACAAATCCAAGGGCTACCCTGGGCTACAGAGTAACTTCAAATTTAGCCTGGGTAATTTAGTGAAACCATAGCTCCAAATGAAGAGCAACAAGAGAGACTGGAATTATAGCTCAGAGGTATGTGTGAGGCTATTGGATTCAATCACTAGTAATGCAAAAACAAAGCAAAACAAAAACATACTTTCAGGGAAACCAGTGCCCTCACTCAATCCAGCCACCTTCTGTGCTCAGTCTCTATGAGGGCTGCTCTCTGTATATGGCTCTGACCAACGCCTCATTCAATGGAAACAACATGAGACTATGGCCATAAGGCACTGGAAAGGTTTCACTGATGCCTGTTTAAAAATGTACCTCATGCCATTTGGGTCACATATCCTGGATTTGTTACAGTGACTGAACCAAAAGATAGTGAGACCCAGTGGAAGGAAGCAGAACTGGCTTTATGACCATTACTTCCCATTTCTCAGGTTTGAATTGGATACTTCCCATTCTCCAAACCTTAGGCTGCTGTGAAGGAATGTCCTGGTCTCCAAGGACTGACGTAGTAAGAGTTCCACCAAACTGGAAGCCAAAGGCAAGCACTGAATTTTCAGAACTGACAGAAGTTAACATTTCTGGTTACCATAGGAAGCTTGGGGAGTCACCACACGATAGAAGCACACAATGAGATTTTTAGAATGCAGGAAATTCACAGGGTGTGGTAGCCCATTCCCCAATATGCCTTCCCCCTGAAGGACCTGCCCTCTTAGTTTCTTTCCTACCTCCTACCATGCCTCCCCTACTATTAGGAACTACCCAGCTAGAACCATAAGCCCAAATAAACTCTTTCTTCTATAAGTTGCCTTGGTCATGGTATTTTATCACAGCAATGGAAAAATAACCAATACAGAGCCTGATGATGTTCCAGCCTCACATCCAAAAGATCCCCACCATCACTTCCAGGACTGTACACATGAACTCATAGAAAACTACAGGAATAAAACTAAGGGGTGTGTCTCACAATCACAGGGGAATCTGGTATCAGTAGGATTTCTTATTTGTGGGGTATACCACAAATCTGAGATGCCTCTATTTTCTGTGGAAACTGAAGTTCTCGAAGGCTGCATCTAACTCTGCTCTACACGTTTTCATTTAATAATGGGTGAAGGATGGTAGCTAATGGAACACAGAAAGAAAAAGAAAAATACTTAGAGAGTGGGGGAAAATACTGTCATTCTCTGAAGATAACATAATTATGTTTATAGAAACATAGATCTATAATTAGTATTAATCAAAGAAATGAGCTTGGTCAAAGACCATAGATAGCATCAGACTAGGTCTTTTAAGTTTATTTTGAAAGTGAGCCCATAGGAGTGGTCAGTTGGAAGAGTAAAAAGAGGAAAGATAGAAATCAAATATAAATGTTTTCTTTTTAAATTTTATTTATTTTATGTGTATATATGTGTGCCTGTTTTCTCTATGTGTACTATATGTGTGTAATGCCCTCAGAGGCCAGATGAGGATATTGGTTCCCCTGGAACTAGAGCTACAGACAGTTGTAAGCTGCCATGTGGGTGCTGGGAACCAAACCTGGGTCCTTGGACCAAACCCGGGTGTTGGGGAACCCTGCTGCTAGGGTTGTAGTCCTCCATGTCCGGATAGCTCTAAGGGGCTCAGCACTATATGGAAGGACTCCCCTTCTCAGCAGGGGGCCTCCTGCTCTCTTCGTGACTTACCTGGAAAGTGCCGCCAAGCATGGATGCCTGAACTTATTTGGAACATGACCTTTGGCATAGTTACCTGGAGTAAAAACTACCCCCAGGTTTTTTCTATATGATAATCAGGCATTTCCCGGTAGTCGGATGATAGGAGCCTACTGCCACATGTAAATAAAGCATACTATGAGCACCTATCAGCTGAAGCATTGGCTACTGCCTCCACACTATATTTTCTCTGACCCCCACTGAATAAACGGAGCTGTTTCACGGAGTCTGGAGCTGTTGTATCACTGAACCTGCCTCCCCGGAAGGGCTTTCTTCTGTCAGTGCTCACTGGCCATCCTGACACCATTCATTGCTTCTGCTCCCTTTGTCCTCGTGGAGCGGTGGGCAATCACCCACGAGGAGAGGGAGCGACCCCACACCTGGGTCCTCTGCAAGAGCAGCAAGTACTCTTAACTGTAGAGCCATCATTTCAGTCCCCAAAAACAAATGTTTGACAAGCCGATTAATACTGTGAACAACAGAGGTGAGGCTCTCCTCTCCTAGAGATACTCTGAGGCTATCTCTTTCTTATTTTATTTTTATTTAAAGATCCATTTATTTTATTTTGTGTGTATAAGTATTTGCCTACATGTGTATAAGTGCAATACCTGCATGCAGAGCCAACAGAAGTCAGAAGAGAATATCAGATCCCCTAAAACTGAAGTTACGGGTGGCTGTGAGCTGCCATGTGGGTACTGGGAACCAAACTCAGGTCCTCCGCATGAGCAGCAAGTGATGTTAACCACTGAGCCCTCTCTCCCCAAGATGACTGATATCTCTTTCTTAAAGATTTTTTTTATTTTTTATTTGTGTGTCTGTGTGTATATGCATGTGTTCATGTGGATGCCAAGAGAGGCCAGAAGAGAACGTCAGATCCCCTAGACCTGGAGTTATAAGTGGCCGTGGCAGAGAAGGCATGACAGTGGGAGGCTGGGTAGCTGGTTATGGTGTGTCTGCAGTCAAGAAGCAGAGAGAGCGATGAATGCTGGCATTCAGTTCTCTCTCTTGCGCGTGCGCACAGTCTCACTCTCACTCTTGCTCTTGCTCTCACTCTCTCTCGCTCTCCAGTCTGGGACCCCAACCCACATGGTGTGCCACCCACAGTGAATGCTGGCATTCAGTTCTCTCTCTTGCGCGTGCGCACAGTCTCACTCTCGCTCTTGCTCTTGCTCTCACTCTCTCTCTCACTCTCCAGTCTGGGACCCCAACCCACATGGTGTGCCACCCACATTCAGGGATATTTTCTCTCCTTTGTTTAAGCTTTCTGGAAATGCCCTCACCCATGTACCCAGAAGTATGTCTCCTAGGTGATTCCAAATCCAAGCACATTAACAGTAAGATTAACCATCACAGGAGATACAGGTTTACATTTCAGGAGGAGGAAACACAGAGCTTTGAAGACCCCTCAGGGAGTATAAGCTCCAAGACACTTGTTTCTTCTTCCCCCTGGAATCATTAGCTTACATTACAGAGGATAAGACCCTTTTGACCCTCTTTTTCCTCAGAAAGAAACTTGCAATGATTTTTCCCTTGGTTTCCATTAGGTAACAAAGGTTTCTCTTAGAGGGAAGAGGGAAATTGTCTCCTATATAAATGTCAAGATCCATACCAGTCACTGGTAGAGTCTAGGAAATGTCTTTCTTCCTGTGCAGCATCTTTATTTTTATCCTAATTGCTTGTATGCTCTTCCTATTCTTCAGCCTCATGGACTTTATTCATTCTACAAGTTGGGGGTTAGAGGGACTGCTGGGAGTAGAGAATGTGGGTGGGTCCTATGATCCTCCCTACAAGATATTGTATGTTGTGTTAAGTCTCTCAGTGTTATTTCCAGTGCCCACTTGTGTTAATCATTTTAGGTGTTAGTGACAAAAATACCTGGGAAAAATAACTTTTAAAAATAAATCATTTATTTTGGCACATAGTTTCAGAGGGATTGGCCAGTGGTTGGCTGGCTCTGTTGCTTCTGGGCAGTGGTGAGGTGGAACATGGTAGGAGAGCATGGTGGAGCAAAGTAGCTCACCTCATGGGATCCAGGAAGCAGAGAGACAGGAAGTGACTGGGCACAAGATATATCTTTCCAAAGGAGCACCTCCAGTGACCTAGCTCCTTCTTCCTAATGTCCCATACGGCTGTGAATTCGTCAAGGGATTAGACAATTTTCTCTTAATAAACTCTGGGGCTGTTATAGAAAATTTCACTCTGGAGTGCTGTGGTCCCAGGTATGAGGTGCCATGCCTTGCCAACTATGGAATTTAAATAAAATAAAATAATTTTTAATTCACTATTGTGCACAGTGAAGCACATTTTAAGATTTTTTTATGTGTATGTGTGCATTTCTCTGTGTGTGTGTATGTGCATACATATGTAGGTACCTTCAGAGGCCAAAAAGAGGGTGTTGGAGCCCCTGAGACTGGAGTTACAAACAGTTGTGAGCCAGCCTACATAAATGCTGAGAACTGAGCTCAGGTCTTCTACAAGAGCAGACAGCGCTCTTAACCACTGAGCCATCTCTCCAGCCCTGTTGTTGCATTTTTAAAGTCAAATCTTCTCCTATATTCTTAATTTCAGCCCATGTTCCTTCCAATGTGCCATGCTGCCAAATTCGTATCTCCATATATAGAGCTCTTATAGGTGCTAATAAGGAAATATGTTCAAGACACAGTCTTAAGTGATAAAAAAAATATGTTGCATAACATATACATATATATATAATCCTGCATCTGTTAAAATATATTTATACATCTTCATATAAGCATAGAATGTCTAAAGTCACACTTCAGATTGATTACTTCTGTGGCATAGTTTCTGGGCATCCACTGTAGGATGAGGGGAGCTTCGTTTCATGTGCTTTTATAGAGTTATATTTTTACCACTTGCATATATTACTTTCATAATACTTATCACTGAAAATTATTTAAGGAGAACTACTGGCCATAGATTCTAGTGGTGACAGAAGCAGCAATTGAAGTCATGTTATTGAAAGCAGTGATGCTAGGAAAATACACAGGAATAGAAAGCAATAAGCATGGGCACGTAAATATTCTCCTTCTCTTTTCTTAAAGGTTTTGAAGATGTGGTTGACATCTCTAACCCCTGTCAGGAGTACCGAAAGAGCTAGATTATCTGACCAGCGAATACTCCCTTCCCAGCTCTGCCACCCACTGAACCTGTCCAAGTTCTGGAAAGACACAAGATCAAACTACTATTTAAGTCACTAGTAGGGCCTGGGAAATGTATTTCTTTCAATGCAGCATCATGACTTGTAGTAATTACTTTTGTGCCTTTCCTGTTCTTCAGTCAAATGGACCTTATGGGTGAAGTTGGGGGCTTGCTGATGGTGGAGAAAGCCAGGTGGCTCATGGGAAACTGCCCCAGGAGATATAGTGTGCTGTGTCTAGTGTCCTTCCACTATTTCTATGCCCATGTGTGGGATTTTGCTGTATTGTCAAGATGCTTGCCTAGACATAGCTGCTCACTGAAGTCTACCCAGATCTTCTCACCAGCCTGGATTCAGATGAGGAGTCTGAAGAACTGACTTGCCCTCCAGCCATATTTTCCCTTTTATAAACTAGAAGGGATGTGTGTTGTACTGAGTATGACCTTTACCTGTGGGTTTTAGGTAGCTATTTGATTTTCTGTTCAAGGATAGCATTGTAACCCTGGCAACCAGACACTGTGGTACACATGGGAAATCTAATATCCAAAGACTGTTTGAAGGAGACACATGCTAACATGGCAGGCACAGGTGCCTCTTTCCCATATGTTACAGGACTCAGTTACAAAATAGAATTATTCCTTTTTCTGGAAGCCAAACAGGACCATCAGTGGCTTACCAAGATTACTGGTTTTTCCTTCCATCACTCTGAAATCTAGGCTTGCATTGAATATTTAATTCCTGCCTGAGTCAAAGGATCCAAAAAATCATTATCCAAAAATTAAGGATAAGATTCGGTGTTCCACACACTGGGTCAATGAGCTTCAGGCCAGTCTATCAATGTACCAGCTTCTGGGATGAGCTCATTTTCCCTCCCTCATCAGACCCACAAGTAACTTGGAAATTGGGTCCAGTATTGGTGAGGCTTAGATTGGAGCATCAGTATCCCACAGGCTATTGGGCATGTTGATAAGTCTCTCAGAATTACTGTATTTCATCAAGTCTGAGATGGGGTTTTAAATATGCAAATATATTCATCTTAACATGCATTAAAAAAAGGTAGAAAAGATCGTTAACGAGTGTAACAGATAAAGCTGTAACTCCCAGGGGTATGGCTCGGTGGGCTATTTTCTGTTGGTATATTGGGTGATTCCTAGTGCCTGTTAGACAGTTGT
The DNA here is from genome assembly GCF_000622305.1 of Nannospalax galili. Lineage (NCBI taxonomy): Eukaryota > Metazoa > Chordata > Mammalia > Rodentia > Spalacidae > Nannospalax > Nannospalax galili. The sequence goes on along the minus strand of NW_008352479.1, from coordinate 362,714 downwards.
CTTTTTGCTCTAACCTTACCTGCTAGCAGGGATAAGGGACCACTCTGGGGTCTCTTTAATAAGGACACAAATTCCATTCTTGAAAACTGCTGGGATAACAAGCAAGTGTCACCATACCTGGCTTTTTAAAATGCACACTATTCGTATCATACATTGATCCATTCAACAAATTTTATTGAACAGTTATTATATGCCAATGACCCTATTCTCCTGAAACTAACACAACTATTATTTTGGGGTAACTTTTAAGCAATTATGGAACAATGAAGAAGAAAACACAACACGAATGAAGTTCGTGTGAAGGTTCCAGCCAACATAGTAACGTATGTTCACTGTCACCCATGTACTTCTGTCATTCAAGGCCACCAGCCAACATATCACTTCCATTGGAGTTCACTTTGTAGTCCAGCATGGAAGCTATTGCCTTTGTTAGCCTTGCTCAGGCTGCTGTAGTGGGGCATCACAACGTCTGACTTTTTTATATGGATTTGAGAATTGAACTCAAGCCCTCATGCTTGGGCAGCAAGCAAGCACTTTACCAGCTGAGCTATTTCCCAGCCCCTCCCTTTCTTTTTCTTAAGGGAACTATAAGAGATATCAGTTGTCCAGGCTAGAAAGATGGTTCAGTGGTTAAGAGCACTTGCTGCTCTTGCAGAAGACTGGAGTTGGGTGCCCAGCATCCACATTAGGCAACTCACAACCACCTGTAGCTCCAGTTCCAGGGGATCTGATGTCCTCTTCTAGCCTCTACCGACACCTGTATATGCATACTCTCACACACACATAAATGATAAGTCAATACATCTTTTAAAAGAGGTATTGATTTACCTCAGATTATCTCCAGCAGAGGGGAGCCTCATTGCTCACAGCATTAATCAGCTTGCTGTCAAACATTTGTATTTGATTTCTATCTTCCCTCTTTTCACTCTCCGAAGCATTCTACCCCTATCCACTGAATTCATTTACCAAAATAAATTTATAAGCCCTCCTCCAATGCTGTGCTCTTTAGCACATTTCTCTGATTCATTCTCATTATATTATATATCCTATATATATTATAGATTCACATTTTTATAAACATAATTATGTCATCTGCAGAAAATGACAGTATATTTGTTACTTTTCTGTTGCTGTGATTAAAACACTATGACCAAGCAACTCCTAGGAGAAATTGTTTATTTGGGCTTATGGCTCCAGAGGGTATATCCATCATGGCAGGGAGGAATGGCAGCAGGAGCCAAAAGCTGACAGGTTGCATGTTCAACCACTTGCAAGAAGCAGAGAACAAGACAGGAAGTGGGGCAAGCCTATGAACTTTCAATCCCCACCCCAATGACAGTCTTCCTCCATCAAGGCCACGCCTTCTAAACTGTCATATGACCATCCCAAACAGTGCCACCAGACTGACCAAGCATTCAAATACTTGGAGCCTATGGGGGACATTTCTCATTCACATCACCATAGACAGTATTTTCCCTTGCTCTCTAAATGATTTTCTTTTTCTTGCTGTGTTGCATTACCTACTATCATTGGTCCATTACTGAATGAAAACATGTGCAGAGCTAAATTAGATTCAGCTTCCTAGAGCTTCAGTTCCCACAGAAAATGAAATGTCTCCACTTTGTGGGAGACAAGAGAAACAAGAAATCCTACAGGTACTGCATTTCCCTGTGGTTGTGAGGCACTTATTTTTATTTCCTGCAATTTTATATGAGTACAAGATGGTGGGAGTGTTTTGGATGTGAAACTGGGACACCATTGGGTACATCTGCCCAAAACATTAAAATGAGGCTTCCCAGGATGGCCCTGCCTCACCCTTCTGTCAGCCAGCATTCATTAAAGTGTTCTTTGGTTACACATGGGATCCCAAACAGCATTCTGCCCCAACCTCAGCTCCTTTGTTCTAGCTATCCTATAATTATTTGACCAACCAATCTGATCTCTAGAAATCTCTGCCAAAATACATAAGGAAGGAAGGAAGGAAGGAAGGAAGGAAGGAAGGAAGGAAGGAAGGAAGGAAGGAAGGAAG
>NW_008352479.1:326644-360558 GCF_000622305.1 Nannospalax galili | reverse complement strand
AAGGAAGGAAGGAAGGAAGGAAGGAAGGAAGGAAGGAAGGAAGGAAGAAAGGAAGGAAGGAAGGAAGGGAAAGAAAGAACCAATCAGCAGCAGTACTGATAGCAGGATCCATAGCTAGAATTAATGTTGCTCCTGACTTTGTGTGCAGAGCTCCAGGCAGATTTGAGGCACTTAAGTAAAAGCAGCCACAGCTATTGCTGAGTGAAATCAGAGAGCGTTTTGGAGGGAGGCTATACAGAAGTGAAGTAGGAAGGAAAGAACAAAGCCTGAAATCCTTTAAGATTCTTCCTCCCCCTTCCCTGGAGCCTTGAGGAGCCTCTTTGGAATGCCCTGGCTAAGCAACCAGCTTTCCATTTTGAAACTGCCATATTGTTTTTTTCATCCCTTGACTAGCAGAGTCCTCAGGGCTCTGTTGACACAGCAGCGTGCTTGTGCTGCTTTTTCTAAGCTCTTTGCTTGCAGTGTGGTTTTATTATGGAGGTGGAAAGCTTTTGCAATGTGATGGTAATTAAGAACTTTGTAACAGGAAAACTCTTAAGAGACAGGTATGGGGAGGCGAGCAGGAGTCTCCCATCCTGCCCCTGTGGTTGCCCAGGATGGAAGCCTTTGTTTTCCAGTTATCGCATTCCTGTAACCTTTGTGGACATAGGTTACCTTGCTTAATATCACATGTACTTTTTACTTAATTGTCACCTTGTGCTGTTTTGCCTTTTGTTTGCATTTCCCCACACATGAGTATAAAAGCCCCCAAAAAACATGAACATGAGGTCTGACTCCTTTTTCCATGGTGTCAGGCCTGCTAGCATCAAATTAAACTTTGTCTTCTCACCTGACTTTGGCTGTTGGTCTCTGATTTTTTTCATAACATTTCCATACCTTGGTTAGGAGAAATAAATCACAAAGGCTACAGAATCTCTGCAGAAGACCGGCCCATTCCCAGCCAATGTGCACAAGCCAGAGATGGTTGAAACTGACTCAAAGTCAGGCCTGAGGAGAGTCACAGGCTCTTTACCATGTTAGAGAAAGGCAGACAGATAGCACCTCAGAGCTTTGGTTTGTTTGTCTTTGCCCTTGAGTAAGTGGCCAAACTTCCTTTGCCTCAAGAGGGCAGGCGACTGTCATCGGCTCCTGCAGAGACAATGCCCAGGAATCCAGATGCTGAGCCCTCACTTTCAGGGGTTGTGACTCAACCAGAGCCCAGCCAGGTAAAAGATTGTGAAGCCCTCCTCCTTGGCCCCCTGCCCTGGACTCCCAAGATCCCTGCCCCTCTTTGGGACTAACTGCTCTTTTTCATTTCTGTAAACTGCTTGATTGCTTGATTGAAGGGACAAACTATATTGACCCCATTGTGACTAGCTGTTTCAGGCAAGCCCGAACATGCCCAGGCATGACGTAATCTCCACCTGCCACCCCCACCCCAGGAGGGTATAGGTCAAGCAAGCCCAGACATATAGCAGCCTTATAAGGTAGAAACAAAGACTTCTAGCCCCATAGATAACAGTCAGCACATTCCACAGCTCTGAGGGTAGCACCCACCAATGAGAAGCCCCCAGGACTGTGTGTTGGCGTGCACGGGCTCCTCAGGCCAATCAAAGTGTGACTCTGTTATTCCCCTCCTCCCTTTGTCCAAAACCTATAAAGTGCTTCCCACCCCCTGTGATCAGGGCTCTCAGCAAAAATCCATTGCATTGGTGAGGTCTGAGAGCCCAAGCTTAAGCCTGAATAAAGACTCTGTTCTTGCATGCCCTCTGGATTCCTTGGTTATTCTTGGGGGTCTGATCTCTGGGCATGACAAGATGATGGTTCCACCCCAAGACAGACTGAGAACCAACACTGACTGTCTGACCTGATGCCACCTCTATCATCATGTTTGCTAGAAATGCCTGGCAGTGTGCATGTAAAGAGGCCACCCTCCAGTGCCCTCTCAGTGTCAGCAGGCTCTCCCCAGAGCCTCTGGTCACAGCCCCTGAGTAGATCAACATGGCAGCTCTCAATCCCTGAGGCAGAGGAGTGAGGTGGGTAATAGAATGACTCAGTGATACACAAGGTGTGGTAGGGAAACCTCAGAGAGAGAAGGAAAGAGCGTTTATCTTTCCTTCCCTTTAGGGACTTGCAGCCAGGATGCTGAAGCCCTTCTGTGCTAAAATGAAATAAAAAATAAAAGGGTTTCAGTCAGGCTGAACTGCCGTAGTCTGGGACTGGCTTCTCTTCTCTGAAAGTACTGTTCCTGGATGTCAAGACAGGTGAACTCTCTACGACCGACCTCCTTCCTTATACCCCTTTCTTCCGCCTTCTGAGGGCATGGGGTGGCATTTAGATAACTGTTCCTAAGGAAATGCTGTTCTCTGCCTTGTTACTAAAAAGAAAAAGGGACACTCACTTTTATCAGCTCAGAATGCCTATAGATCCCCCCTCCCCCAAACGCAGACATGTTCCTCAGGAGCTCAAGGAAAACCGGAAAAGCAAAGACTGGTGTGTTTGGGATGCGCATATAAAGGGATGGAGTAAGGTACCCGGGAAGGGAAGGCTTCCAGTGTGAAGGTTGTAATGCTGTCCAAAAAAAAAAAAATCCCAAAATAGTAATTTTGTCTAAAATAAAAGTGCTTAGTTGTACCAGAATATAAAAGGAGACAGAAAAAGTTCAATTCAAGGGTATGTACTAAGTTGTAAAATACTGGGGGGAAGAATGTAAACTTTATTTGCTTTGGTTTAATTTTGGTTAGATTTCTTCATTCAAGAGAAAAGGACAATGATTATTTACTACAAAGGTTTCAGTTTAAAATGGGATCATACTCTTTAAAGGAAAGGGGAAGAGGACTAATGCCCACACCATCACAGGTTTATAACGGTGGCTAATTCAAGTCAATGTTAACCATTACATGAAATATCTGGCAGTGAAAACTTTTAAAAGACTGTAATAAATCTCCTACTAGGTGAGGCATGGAACAACACTGCTCCTGCCTTCCTGTATGCCCTCATCTTCTGGTTTGGGGGGCTGGATGCTTCCATCCATTTTTTGTCAGAGACTGTCTCACCTCAGTCCTGCTGGCCTGATCAGGAATGACTAGGTAGGCAAATGAAAAGCCATGAAATGGGTTGACATGGCAAACCTCAGACCACCCTTGCTGTCCCTTCCCTTCCATCCGAGCAGCTTTCCCGGTCCCCACACTTCCCATAAATGGATCTTGGAAATAATAAAATGAAAAACACAAAACAAAACCCTGGGTAATTACTAATGCTGGTGGGGTGCCGTGATCTTCACTTCCCATAAATGGATCTTGGAAATAATAAAATGAAAAACACAAAACAAAACAAAACAAAACAAAAAAACCCTGGGTAATTACTAATGCTGGTGGGGTGCCGTGATCTTCAGGGTTTTTCCTCCTTTATTCTGTGGTTGTTCAAAAGATGCTGCTGCTGCATCTGTGTCTACTAGGGGCATTTGTCCCTTAAGTCCTGGCCTGAGTCCTGATTTAAGATTGCTATGAAGCTGTGACTGTTCTGTGGTTCCTGTATGTACTGGCAGCTCCCTAAACTCCAGGCCAGCTGCCTATAACCTTCCTCCATGTGGCCAGGTTTCTGCTACCTTTGTCTACAGCAAGCAGATCAGTGGCCCCAACCACCACAGCTGTACTGTGAAAAGGGTCAGGGTACTTAGTGCCAGGTACTCAGTGCCAGGTACTTAGCCCTGTATTACTTAGCCAAGATGCTATGAATGTGTGCCAGTGTCCTGCCAAACTCCAGTCCTCCTCCCCATCTGCCTTCTGCCCAGAGCCCCAATCCTGTCAGGGCTACCAAGGGAGGACATGCACAATCAGCAACTGGGATGTTCACGGGAACTGCTCTGTTGATGCCTCTAGGTACCCTGAAAAGATGCCCACCACATACCTTTCCTTGAAATGAGGGCTCTATTGTCTGTCTCCCACCCCCATGCATGCTACCCTGGGGTTCTCTCGTCCTCTCTTCCCTTCCAAGAGCTAAGGGCCTCCCATGGGAGCCCTGCATCTGGTCACTTCCCTGTTTTCTGAAAAGCGTCGGGTCCTGACTGCTCCTAAGCACTGGTCGTTTTTCACCAGACTCTTCTATCAGGAATCAGGTGCGGGCAGCTCAAAGCCCACAAATTTATTCAAAACCACCGAGCTTCTTGAGGGGCCTAAGCAGTCCTTTTGATCCTTAAGCCCCAAAGAACACTCTTTGTTAACTGACCTGTCCCTGGTCTGGTGTAACTATAGTGATCTGATATAACTATAGCTATTGGGTCTGCCCCTGGCATGATGTAATTGTGGTTTTAAGCTTTATAAACTCTGCCCTGCTTCTCTTCCAGGTTGAGAGTTCTTCTGGGCATTAGCCCCTCTCTGACCACCAGCTATTAATAAAGGACTCCTAATTCAACCATCACTATGTGGTGTTCTTCTGTGCGTCTCGCTTGGTATTACAATATCATCTAACATTCTTCTCCAAAAAATGTGTTTTTCTTTTCTGAAAAACATTTTAACAAATACAGTATAGATCCCCTCTGTGTCTAGCTTCTTTGGTTCAGTATTCTGTTCATGAGATTTATCATGTTTCTGACCACCAGCTATTAATAAAGGACTCCTAATTCGACCATCACTATGTGGTGTTCTTCTGTGCATCTCGCTTGGTATTACAATATCATCTAACATTCTTCTCCAAAAAATATGTTTTTCTCTTCTGAAAAACATTTTAACAAATACAATATAGATCCCCTCTGTGTCTAGCTTCTTTGGTTCAGTATACTGTTCATGAGATTTATCATGTCGCTTGATCTTCATGCAGTATTATTGTTCTACCATATTTAAATAATGGGCAAACCACGCATTATTTATCCACTTTGCTGTTAGTGGACACTGGAGTTTCTTTTATCTTTTGTCCCCTATGAATAGTGTGCTGTTGTGCTCATTGGTTGTACTCATTAGCTTTGTCAACTTGACACAGATGACAGTCCTCTGACAGGAAAGCCTCGAATAAGGAATTGCCTAGTTTAGATTGACCATGGGCATGTCTGTAGGGGATTGTTTTGATTGTTAGTTAATGGAGGAGGACCTAACCCACTCTGGGTAGCACCATTCCCAGGCAGGTAGTGGCTATGTAAGGAAGCTAGGTAGCAAACAGTGTCCTCTGTGGTTCCTGCTGTACTTCCTTGGCTGTGAAGTGACTTCCTTGGTCAAAGGAAATGCTGTGTGGAGTAGCAGGCAGTCCTGCCTTCAGATCCCTGCCTTGAGTTCCTGCCCTGACTTCCCTCAGTGATGGACTGTGACCTGGAAGCACAAGCCAAATAAATCCTTTCTTCCCCTGTTACTTTTGGTAGAGTGTTTCTCACAGCAGCAGAAAACTAACTAGAACATCTTGTCTCAAACAAAAAGTTGATGGAGCTTGAAGAACACCTGGTATTATCTTCTGACCTCCACATGGAAACACAGACACACACACACACACACACACACACACACACACACGCTTAGATCAGAGATCATGTTTCCTTCTACACCTACAAGGAAATGAATTTTGTTGCCTGAACCTGGAAGAGGAAGTTGGATTATACCACAGACTCAACTGATATCTTGCGTGCAGCCTTGTGCAATCCTAAGTGGAACCCAGCTGAGTTTTGCCTGGACTCCTGACCCAATGAAGCTGTGAGATAATAAATATAGGTTGTTTTAAGTGTTTGTTAGAGAGGAATAAAAGACTAGCACGTATTTTGCATTCTTAAAGTTTTATATAATTTTACATAAATTGTATTACTTATGAATATTGGTCTTGCTTGAGCATATCTAATCTCCATAAGCTTCCTGTGACCTACAGCCCTGATTAAAACCTTTAAAACAAGTTGCATAAAACCCCTGAGCACGGGTGTCTTTGACATGCTGATCTCAGTGAGAGAGCTTGAATTACTGAATTCTCGAGTGCTTTGTTTGCCAAAAAGCATTTGGAGATATTCTTTTATCCCACAATGGAGATTTTACTCAGTTCCTAGTTTCCAAATGCTGAAGGGCTGAGAGAAAGCTCAGTAAGGAAAGTGTTGGCTGCACAAGCATGAAGACCTTAGTTTGGATACCCCACAATGGTAACATGTGCCTGTAGCCGCAGCATGGGGAGGGATGGGGAATGAGGAGCAGAGACAGGAGGATCCCTGGGGCTTGCTGGCTACCAGCCCAGCCAAATAAATGGCATGCTTCAGGTTCAGAGAGAAATTCTATCTTAATGGAATAAGATAAAGAACAATAGAGAAAGACACCCAGTGTCCTCTCACATCCTGTGCTCACCTGAACACATGTATGTTCACATACACTAAACACACACACACATACAAGCTCACAATTAAATTTAAAAGTGAAGTATATTTTTTAAATGCTTCCAGATCCTACAAGGTGACAGGAAAGAACCAACTCCCAAGAATTGTCCTCTGACCTCCATGTGTATACCATGGTGCATGCTCACACACAGACAGACTGAGAGAGAGAGGCAGAGACACACAGAGAGAAAGTACACAGACTACATAGACACAGATATACACATACATGATAAATAAATAAACATGCTTCTGAATCTATTGAGATGACCATATGATTTTTTTCCGCTTCATTTCATTAATATGGAGGGTTTCATTGTTTGATTTTCAAAATTAAATTTGCCATGCATTCCTAGAATAAAAACACATGAACAGTGTGTACTCCTGCTGGATTCAGTCTGCTAATATTCAGACACTTAACTTGTTTATTGAAGAATGAGGTTTACTTAAAACTTCTCTTAGTTATAATGTCTGCATCTGATATGGTATCTACCCTCCACTGTGCTCATAAAATGAGCTGGGTGTATGACCTCGCCACCCCCTGGATCTTCTTCAATGTCTTGCTAGATTTTTCCCCCTTTGTCTTCTGTCTACCTGTCTTCTGCTGAGGGGTCCAAATTATCCAATCCTCCATGATCAAGTTGTCAATCATTTAATTTTCATTTCTTAACATATCCTTGTTTGGCCCATCTTGCGTGCTTGGCCCCAGTGAGTCAGCAGTCAATGGCAGCATGCTATGGGGTGCTCTGAATGGAAGTGCTATGTGAGGAACATACATAAGAGTCAAACTTTTCTGTTGCTGTGGTAGAACACCCTGACAAAAAGCAAGATGGAAAAGAAACTGCTTATTTCCGCTTACGCTTCCAGATGGAATACAGTCCATCATGACAGGGAAGCCATGGCAACGGGAATGTGAGGCCAGCCTGGCAGTGAGGAAGCACACAGGAAGCAGAGAGAAAGAACAGGAAGTGGGGCTCAGCTATAAAGCCCACCCTGAGTGATATACTTCCTCCAGCAAGGCTGCGCCTCCTAAAGCTCCATAACCTTCCTCAACAGCACCACCAGCTGCGGATCAAGTGTCCAAATACATGAGCCTATGGGAGACGATTCCTCTCCAAACCACAGCAGACAGGGAACAGGAAAGAGCACCCCAAACAAAGGGAATGGCACACACTAAGTTCCAAAGAGGAGCAGAGGGAGGTGAGTTTGCAGAACTGCTCTGCCTCCTGCTGACTACAAGAGAAGGTTCTGACTGTTAAGTGTCTGGCTGCCTTATGTTTTCATTTGGACTTCCATTTTTAAGGTGACAGGAGACTGTGGTGGGATCTGAGCTGCCAAATGACACTGCCTTGGCAATCACTTTCTAACGAGATCATTCTTCTTGTGGTGTGGAGAATAGATTGAATGAGAATGAGACACCAGTGAGAGAGCGGGAAGACTGCTTTAAGGACTGGGTAAGAGAAAGGTATTATGCTCTTGGGTAGTGATGAAAGGTCAGACCAAAGGGCGCTGTGTACTATAGTTTGGACCTGGAATGTTCCTTGAAGGTCGGTGTATTAAAGGCTTGATCTTCAGTTATTATTGGGAGGAAGAGAAATATTTACAGAGGCAACCTTGTGGGAAGGCCACAGGTCATTATGGGGTATGCCTGTGAAAGGGAACAATGGACTCAGGTCCCTTCCTCTTTCCTTTTCACTTCATGTTCATGAGGAGAGGGATCCTGTGCTGTCACGTACTCCTTCATGATGTACTACTTCACCCAAAGTAGCAGGGCCAATCAATCATGGACTGAAACCTCTAAAACGGTGAGCCAAAATAAACCTTTCTTCTTTCTTAGTTGATGATTATCTCTAGTATCTTACAGTCATGGAAATCTGACTAATAACCTATGTCTTATAGCTTTTAATAAATACAGAGTGATACAAATGAAGATGATGTGGGCAATTAGAAAAAGAACTTTAATGATTTTAGTCTGCATACTTCAGGCAAGAGAATGAAGGAAGAAAACACAGCTAGCCTAATTCTATCACAAGAGGTGAATTTTTCCAGTCTAGTTCAAGCTAAAAATAAAATGCACTATTGGCTTTTTTATGAAAATGGAGTTGGATAGCTGCCATATCTGCCTTCTGCTTTCCGGACACAGAGCCCCAATATCAAAACTAAGGGTTTTTTTAAACTTCAAACACACCGAGCACTCATATGATTCTGGGTACTGTGTGGCAGTCATCTACCATCTGGTAAAACATCAACAATAACAGCAAACAGCTGGCCATCAGCCCAGCCCTGGGTCAATTAGCTGAAACTCAATTTCTTGTAAATGACTAGCTTTGAATTGCCTCACCCAATTATCTAATAATCAATGATGTTTTAACTAGATAACAATTCACTGTAAACACTTTGGCAAATAAAACAGAGTAAGACTATGCAGTGCACGATTTCTCCACAAGAGGCAAGCTCAAAGTTTAAGTATAGAGTGTAAGATACTATTTTGTGCATTAAGGAAATGCCATTTGCCATTGTGTGAATGTGAAGACAGAAAAATGTAAGCGATAAAGCAAGGATAGAAATATTTTGAAAAAAAAAAATAAAAGCTTAGAGACTAAGCTTTTATTTTTAAGAACACACTTAACATTTTAGAAAATTGTTGTTTTATCGAAACAAGTTGGGACATCCATTTTCAAAGGTGTGGTTTTCTTTTCCAGTTTAATCTCCTTGAACACGTTTCCTCACAAGATGAAGAAGATGATCATGCTCTTGTTGTAGGCTTATTGTAGAGAATCCATAAAATAATAGGAATTCCAAGTTCTGTGCTTAGCACATAGAAAGAGATCAGCAAATAAGTAATTAACATTGTTGAGTCAAATAAATGGCTTCTAAACTAGTGGTAAACAAATACAATGATTACATAAAACCATTCAATGGAGAATCATTGGCTATAGGGTCGTTTCAATCCAGTGATTTCAATGAGAAATGTCCCCCATAGGCATATGTACTTGAACACTTGGTGGCACTGTTTAGGGATGTTACAGAAGCTTTAGGAGGTGCAGCCTTGCTGGAGGAACTGCATCACTGAGGCTGCCTTTGAGGTTTTATTAGCCTGACCCCATTTCCTGTTTTCCCTCCCCCTTCCCTTTCCCTTCTCTCTCCTTCCTGTGTGGGGATGGAATATGATCAGTCTGATTCCTGATGACCAGGCCAGCCTCACACCCCACTACCAGGCCTTCCCCACAGATACAGATTGTGTCCCCCAGGAACCATAAACGAAATACACCTTTCTTCTCTCAGTTGCTTTTTTGTCATGGTATTTTATCACAGCAACAGAAAAGTAACTAATACAGTCCAAAACCTTTCCATTAAGCCCTTCATTCAATCTTTAGACCATCCTGGTAGAGCTGATCATACTATCTCTGCTTGCAGGTGACATATTCCTCACTGTTCCAACAGTGAGGGACACGCATGCTCTTTTGATCCCTTAACAGGTCCCAGGGCAATTTACCACATTAAGTAACAACTGAATCTAAGCCAACTTGGATCCCTTCTGCTCTGATACCTCCTACCTTTCTGACTTTGGGCCCCTTATTAACTTCTTTTAGTCTCAGCTTCCTAGGCTGCTGTAATTGTATCCACCTGAGAGATGTGTGCGGCTGAAAGAAGAGAATGCATTTGAAATGGTTCTGGTGTGTTCATTCCCCCATGGCCCTTTCTCCAGCACCCAACTCATGCTCAGTCAATGGTCTTCCTAGTAGGGCAGAATGGCCTTTGTTGCCCGTGGTGTTTTCTGCCACATCTTGTGTTAGTGGAAGACCATGATTAGCCTTCCCAAGGTTTCCAGGGCAGGTGTGAAGGCAGCTTTCCTCTTCCTGATGTATGCCCTGGAAGAGAGACAAACGATGACGTATGTGGTGGCTTGAATCAGATATGGACCCATAGGATCGTGTGTTTAACATTTGGTTTCCAGTTTGGTAACACTGTTTGTGGAAGTTGTAGAACATTTAGGAGAGGAGGCAGAGCCTTGCTGGAGAACGTATGTCACTGGGGGCAGGATTTGAGGGTTTATCACATTGCCCCATTTCTTATTCTCCCCCCCCCACCCTTGTGTGTGTGTGAAATGCACAGCAGCCTCCTGTACCTGCCACCATGCACACTGTCCTGCCGTGCTGGACTCCCCTCTGGAAGCATAACCCAAAATAAATTCTTCTGAAAGTGATTTTGATCATGGTATTTTACCACAGTGAAATAAAATATTAATACAATTCATTAGACTTAGAATTAGGTTTTGTCCCCAATATAGTCTCGTCCCAAGTGCTGCCATTTTCCCTTATTGTTTACAAAGACCAGAGGTAGAGTTAGCTTTCCACCTGACTTGGAAGGACATACAGAGTCCCAAATCTTTGCATGAGTTCTCCATCTTCCCTACACTTCATGTACCCCACCAAATATGTCATGAAGTGCCATTAATTAGAAGGACGCAGTGACCCTGATATATCACTCCTGAGCATGAACTCAGAGGACTGTAGACCTCCCCTTGAGATACGCACACATCCAGGTTTATTGCTGCTCTATTCACAATAGTAAGGAAATGGAATCAGCTGAGATGCCATCAACAGATGAATGATAATGAAAAGCTGGTACATAGCACAATGGAACCTTATTCAGTGGTACAGAAAATGAAATTTGCAGGAAAATAAATGAAACTGGAAATTATTACCTTAAGTGAGGTATCCCAGACTCAGACAAACACCACATGCTCTCTCTCATATGTGTATCCTAGCTTTTAATATTTTATACATGTGCATTTTATATGGGAATGAATGTGGGGAGGGCCAGGAAACTAGAAAGGAGTCCACGGGAGAGGAAAGGAGGCTTTTATCCTCTGGGAGTGAAAGGGAATGAAGTAGGGGAGCAAGGAGATGGGAGAGAGTAGCAGGCACGTGGGGCGAATCAACCAAAACTAAGTGTGTATAGAAATGCAAAAAGGAATCCTATTAATTGTATGTGCTAATTAAAAATAAAATTAAAAATAAAAATCACAACGTATGTGGTCAGCGACCCAGGAATGTCAGTAAACACTTAGACATATGAGATTGCTCTAACAGCTGATCCAAATACCTCAGAACCACGGTCCCTAACACTCATGAGCATATTGCTGTCATCATTGGTTTAAGGTAAGAACTCTCTTAGATGCTGTGGATTTGCGTGAGGATGAGGAGGCATAAATTAGCTACCTAGTTTTCTTGGGTCCATCTTCAACAAGCTTTTGTGAGCCTTAGTTAACCTGTAAAAAATGAGGCGTTTTGGCAAACATCAACCCGGTTTAGCTCAGACAGGATGAGTCTGATGAGCAAAAGGATTTAAAAGGGCTTAAGGGCGGGGGGGCGGGGGATGAGACAGCCATATGAGTATTCCAAGAAGCGATGTGATTAGCAAAGTCTTCTTATTTTTGTGTAAAGAGCATCTGGCTCGGTACTCAAAGGGGATTTGAAATTTGTTGATGCTGATAGAAGTTTCTGGAAATGAATGACTGTGAAGCAAGAGGGAATGGTAGAGCTGTTCTTAGCAGCCCTAGCACCAAGTCTCAGAAAATGATGATTCTGACTGAAGAGGAATCCTTTATCAAGCTTTACAAGGAATTACAAGAAAGAAGTGATCTCACAAGATAGGCACAGTCCACACGGTGAACAGAGATGCACAGTACCCCGTACAAGTTCCCCTCTGGATCCTGTGCCTTGTGTTTCTAACAGCCACACAAGCCCATGTTTGAACACTTGGTCTCCAGCTGGTGGCTATTGTTTGGGAGGTTGTGGAACCTTATGGGGTGGAGCCTCTCTGGAGGAAGTGGGTCACTGGGGTTTTGTTTGCCTTGAGGTTCATAGCCCTGTGCTCTTTCCTGCGGAGTCTCTGCTTCCTGTTCCTTTGAGAGGTGAGCAAGCAGCCTCATGCACCTGTTGCCACAGCATCTCCTCCCACCACAGTGTCTTCCCCACTGTAATCACTGGTCCTTCAAACGGAGCCAACATAAAACTTTTCTTCCAAGATTGTGTCTTGCCAAGTATTTGGTCACAGCTACAAGGAAATGAGGAAAACCCAAAAAATATCCAGTGGCCTGTTGCACGTGATACTGTCCCAGTTTGCTGAATCTTCTTGTTAATTGGGTGTTAGGAGAAAGATCCCATCTTACCACAGAATTTTAGCACAGAGAGGATCATGGTAAACATTAAGTTCAAAGGTCTTTATGAAGTTCATTAGACTGGCTCTATTGATCTGGAAGGACTCTCCCAAGGCAAAGACTGAGAAGACAAAGTTCTGAGGCTCCTAACAAACTCTACTGCCAAGTTTATGTGGGAGAACTATTATCTTGTATCTGATTAACACTTAAGGGTCCCTAAAAGATGTTGATGATGCATTTGAGTATTATCTGAGGAGATCTTACAGATTTTTGCCAGCATCTACAGTAGAGTATAGTCATACATCCTCTGGAATAAATATTCAAAACAGTGGGACTGGAGCCAGCTCTGGAACTCGCATTCAAATGGAACATCATGCAAAGAGTATGTGGGAAAGACAGCAGAAGCCCAGCTATGATGAGACATGGAAGAAAGCACACCAGAAAGGGATGCCCCCCACAGCTTTTGGCCTACTTGCAGGCTTGTGCTCAGCTAGTGTGTTTGTACAGCCCAGGACAATCTGCCCAGGGAAGGGCACCGCCCACAGTGAGTGGTGCACTCCTACATCAATTAATAATTAAGACAATCTCTCAAAGACATGCCCATGGGTCAGTCTAATCTAGGTGACTTCTTAATCTAGACTTTTCTCTCATGTGACTCTAGGCTGTGTCAAATTGGCAAAGTTACATAAGTCAGAGAAGAGTAGTCTGAAAATGGACAGGTCAAAAAGTGGAAGCCATTGCTCCAGAGGTAGGGTGGGAAGAGGAGCTATCTTGTGGAATCTCCATGGTGCGTAGAGGCAAGAGGTAAAACTGAGGAAGAAAAGTCTTGTACAATAAGCCAATCAATCCTCCCTTTTCCTAAGACCAAGAGAAAGCTCACTGAAGAAGCTGTATTTCAGAACACCAACAAAGAATGTAGCCTCAAATGAGAAAGCCAATACATTACCCAAACTCTGTTATCACTGATCCAGAAAATTATATCCATTCAAAACCTGAAGAGAAACATGGCAGGCAACATCTGTACACAGCTATTACAAGAAAAGATTCACCTAATATTTTCCCTACATGCCAGCCATGAGACGAAGAAAACTATGCAATATGCCAACCTAAGCTAAATATTGATAAATATTCACAATTATGAAAATTATCTTGAATCAGAAATTTTAAATTAGGGCTGTAGAGATGGCTCAGCAGTTAAGATCACTGGCTGCTCTTGGGAGGCCCCAAGTTTCACTCCCAGTGCCTCATGGTGGCTAACAACTGTCGGAAACTCCAGTTCCAGGGAATCCAGCACTCTCTCCTGGCCTCCACAGGCATTGCATGACACAAGTGCACTTACGTATATGCAGGTAAAACCTCCTACACATAAAATAAAAATAAATAAATCAAGCAAAATTTTAAAGAAATTTTAAATTGATAGAGGCCTTGAGAAAAGGAATTAAGACAGCAAAAGAACCAGGCAGAATCAGAGACAGAAAGCAGGTTAGAAAGCACAAACGAGGGCAGGCGGGGAATGGCGCAGTCATAAGACGCTTGCTGTGTCTTTGTGTATATGTGTACGGTGTGTGTGCAGTTGTGGGTGATACAGCATATGTGTGGAAGTCAGAGGACAACCTCAAGTGTTGGTCCTCGCCTTTTACCTTGTTTTCAGACAGAAAGCAGATCACATGCAGATCTCCACACAGTAGAGGCCACTGGAGACACAACTTAAGGAATTATAATGAAAACTGTATTTGTCACAAAAAACCTGGAGGCATCACAATCAAAATACCCATGACATACTTCACAGAATTAGAAAAAACCATCCTTAAATTCATATGGAAGCACAAAATACTGTGGATAGCCAAAGAAACCCTGAGCACAAAGAGCAATGCTGGGGGGATTACTATACCAGATAAAGTATACTACAGAGCTATAGTCTTAAAAACAATCAAACAAAAATGGACACACAGATCAATGGAATATCATTGAAGACCCAAACACAAGTACAGGCAATTTCAGCCACCTGATATTTGACCAAGGTACCAAGAACACACAATGAAGGAAAGACAGCATCTTCAACAAATGCTGCTGGCAAAACTGGATCTCCACCTGTAGAAGAATGAAACTAGATCCTTATCTTTCACCTTGCACAAAAGTCAACTCCAAATGGATCAAAAACCTCAATGTGAAACTGGAAACCCTGAAACAATTAGAAGAAAATATCGGCAGTAACTTACAAGATACAGGTGTAGGAAAGGATATTCTAAATCAGACAGCAGTTGTTCAGGAATTAAGGTCAACGGTCAACAAGTGGGACCTCATTAAACTAAAAAGCTCCTGTACAGCAAAAGGAAAAATCAAAAAAGTGAAGAGAAAACCCACAGAATGGGAAAAAAATCTTCACCAGTGACACATCTGACAGGGGTTTAACATCCAGAATATATAAAGAACTCAAAAAACAAAGAATCGAGAAAGCAAATGACCCAATGAAAAGATGGGCTAAAGATCTAAACAGAGTTCTCAAAGGAAGAAATAAAGATGGCTAAGAAACATCTCAAAAAGTGTTCAACATCATTAGTAATTAGGGAAATGCAAATTAAAACCACCCTAAGGTATCACCTTACCCCAATCATACTGGTTAGGATCAGGAGAACAAATGATACCAAATGCTGGCAAGGATGTAGAGAAAGGGGAACGCTCATTCACTGCTGCTGGGATTGCAAACTCGTGCAACCTCTACAGAAAACAGTGTTGAGAACTCTTAAAAAACTAAAAATGAACTTTCCATATGACGTGGTTATACCACTCCTTGGCATATACCCAAAGGACTCATCCAATTGTAGAAACACTTGTATAACCATGTTTGTTGCTGTTCTTTTCACAATAGCTAAGAGATGGAAGAAACCTAAATGCCACTCAACTAAGTGGTTAAGAAAAATGTAGTATATTTACATAATGGAGTTCTATTCAGCAGTAAAGAAAGATGAAATAATGAAATTTGCAGGTAAATGGATGGAGCTAGACACTGTTATACTAAGTGAAGTAACTCAGACTCAGGAAAACAAATGACATATGTTCTCCCTCATATGTGGATCCTAGCACCAAAGCCTTTTGAATTCCAGGTCTTTTTGATAAGATGATGCTATACAGCAGTCCCTTATGCATGAAATAACTACCATTACTACTTCAGTTGTGCGTGATCACTAAACACGGTCACAGTTGGGCTTGTTGACAGTTGTGCTCATTCATTAAAGGAAGGCCAAGCAGGGTCATTGGACCATCACTGCATTATCCAGCCATTCTTCCCAGCCAAATGTCTGTAATTTGACCCTCATCACACATGGCCTCCTGGATTTGGGGAGGGCTAAAGTGCATACCCTCAGGTCATATATAGCTACCCCTCAGTTATCTTGGTAAGTAAGCTCAACAAATTCATTGGTTCCCCAGTAAAACTAATCAAACATTGGCTCAATATAAGAACCTTGAAAGGAAATAAGGATTGCTTAGCATCTCCAGGAAAAGAAGCCTCACAACAGATGGAAAATTTATTTGTTAATGCTATTTTGTCTCAATTATTTTCTAAAAAAGGAAAATGAGACTGTAAACGATGTTAAAAGGATATGGGAATGGAGATATTTTCCAAAACAGACAGAAAAAATGAGAGAGCCTAAGCAAGTGATAAAGGTCTGTGTAGGTTTGTTATGATATATAAAGGATGAGACAAACATAATATACACATAATCTTAACATTTCTATGGTCATTGTTTAGTCAACTAATTTAAGGAATGAAATATATATATCTTTGACTACATATCTAGTCAAAGTTTACCTGAGAACATTTGGTTTTTACCCAAGCCTTATCTACATAGCACATGATAATTAAAAGTACCAGACTGGTGGAACTAACCTTATTGGATGTTTAACAGCCATACTTTGAGGCCTATACTAATCTGGTCAGAGGGACTTAAAGGACAGTTTTTGCCTCTTGGCCTCCAAGGTCTCTAACTTCCGGGGAACTATGGAACATTTCTCAAAATGTCCTGTAACTGTGGTGAGTCACCTGTCCTCCTCTTGTTCGGAGAGGCCATGGAGGGGACCCCACCGGATGCACTTGAACCAGAGTCCAGTCTACAAAGAGGAGGGTCAACTCAGAGGAAACATCTCATACATGCTTCCAAGTGAAGCCAGACATGGTCAAGTAGGACATTTGACTTATCTTCACATCAATGGAACTGGTCAAAGAAAGGAGCTAGGGGCTCCTCCCAAGCCCATGTGACCCCTGAGGAATAGATCCTCAAACGACCTTAGGAGTAAAAATAAATTGATTTATTTGGGCCAACTGTATGGTCTTAAACACCCAAAAGGAAAGTATAACCAAAGAGTAAAGTCATCAGTATATTTCTTGAAGAGTTCAAGACATTACACTTCCCAGACATTAGGCTTAAGTCCATATAAAAGTTAGACAATTATTTCTCATTGATGATTTTTTTCCTAATCAGAAAGTACTGCTCAAATGTAATCAAATCTTGGTCTCCAACACTTTAGAGCCAACAACCAGCTATTGTTCTAAAACAATGGATAAATTTGTTTTCTCCCCATGTCTACAAGCCTTTGAGAGGGAACTGACTCTGATTCTAACCTCTCCAACAGCTATCAAAATGCCTGAAAGCAAATTCTGAATCCATCACTCTAGAGTCCAGCCTTGGAAGATAAAAGAAAAATTGGGAGGAATCTAGTAGAGGGATGCTTTTGGAAGCCCTTGTCAAGAAATTCCAATGGACTCTCATATGAACATTTGAAAATTGCCCTGTTCCGACTTCTTCCTAGTTCCCTGTCTAGAACTTGTAATGCTAATTACTCTTGCTTTTACTTCTTCACAGCTCCTATTCATGATTCAAAGACTTTCTTTTCCTCCTCGAGAGAGATAAGAGTTATGCAATTTGGGACTCTTTTAGATAGACCCACTGAAGGGGTACTCCAATTGCCTCCCCCTGTATCCCTGTTCAGCATGGAAGAAGCCAGAGCGGCCTGTGTCCTCATTCCCTATTGGTAACTTGGGTAACCTCGTCAGAGGATGATGTGATAAGAATAGGAGGTAGGAGTTGGCTAGGCAGTTAGGGTAAAAAGACCCCGAAGAAAAGTAGCCAGTTTCTTGGCTAAAACTCACAATGTCCTTGGGCCTCTTAGCAACCTACTCCATTCCAAAGGCCAAGAATGTGAAAAATATTTGGAAGCTTTTATCTAATCCTTAAAAGATTTTAGGGTTACATCAAATAAATAAATAAATAAATAAATAAATAAATAAATAAATAAATAAATAAATAAAGAAGAAAGAGTACATGAAGTTATCAGAAAAAAAGTGATGGGGAGATATGGGAGGAGTTGGAGGGGAGGGAGTGGGTATGGATTTGATCAAAATACCTTGCATACATGTATGAAATTCTCAATAAATTATTTTTAAGAAAAGAAAATTAGACATTGGACAGCAAGATGGCTCAGTGGGAAATGGTACATGGTGCCAAAGCTGATGACCCAGGTTTGATCCTTAGGACCCACATGGTGGTAGGACAGAACTGACTCCTGCATGTTGCCCTCTAACCTCAGAGAACACACATATAAAATAAATGAATTAAAAAATGTCCTGGAGGCTTTGGAACAAGACAGCCAGGAGGCTCTACCCAATACTCTGTATTACAAGATACAAATTATTTTGTTCATTTTTCAAAAAACATTATTTTATCCTGTTATCAATTATTCTTCTAGACAAGTGATTGTAACTGTTGACTAGTATTTCTTTACATTTATTTCATTGCCTGCACTTTAATCATCTAATGTCTTTTTTATAAACAAATAATTTGGGAGCTGGAGAGATGACTCGGTGGTTAAGTGCACTGACTGCTCTTGCAGCAGATGGGGGGGGGTCAATTCCCAGCACCCACATGGTGGCTAACAACCCTCTGTAATTCCAGTTTCAGGGGATCTGATGCCCTCTTCTGGCCTCTATGAGCCATTTTTAAGTCTTTTTTTTTTTTTCTGGTCTTTCTGAGACAGGGTTTCCCTGTAGCCCCAGCTGTCCTGGAACTCACTATGTAGACCAGGCTGGCCTTGAACTCACAGAGATCCACCTGCCTCTGCCTCCCGAGTGCTGGGATTAAAGGCGTGAGCCACCATGCCCGGCCATTTTTATTTTTGTGAGTGTATTATTAGCAACATCATAAAAGGACATCCTGAGGCTGGGGGGATAGTTCTTTGAGTAAAACACTTGCCAGGCGAGTATCAAGACCAGTGTTCAAATCCCCAGAACTGACCTAAAAGCCAGGTGGGTCTGGCAGCCCACCTATAGTCCCAGCCCTTGGGAAGCAGAGAGAGGAGATGCCTAGAGCAAGGTGGTGAGTTAAGAGTAGCTAAATGGGCAAGTGCCGGGTTCAGTGAGGGACCCTGCCTCAATAAATAAGCTGAAGAGCAATCAAGCATGACACTGATGTCGACATTTGGGCCTCCATTACACCTGTGCACACATGCCCATGTTACCAGTGGTCGGTGTCAGGTATTTCCAGGTTCTTGACCTCTTATTTAGGAAGTTTTTAAAGGCCCACACAGGGGTTGGAGAGATGACTCAGCAGTTAAGAACACTGACTGTTCTTGCAGAAGACCCGGGTTTGAATCCCAGCACCCACATGGCAGCTAACAACTGTCCGTAACTCCAGTTCCAGGGGATCTTAATCTTACAGCCTCTTCTTTCCTCCACAAGCATTGCATGACATAGGTGCACTTACCTACATGCAGGCAATACATGCATACACATAAAATAAAAATAATAAATAAAATTTTTTTGAAAAGCCCACACAGATTTGCAAAAGTAGCAAGGAAACTTTACTTAAAGCAAAGCAATAGAAAAGATCAGACTATGCCGCAAAGGAGCGGCAGGTCACATATGGGATGATACTCAAGGGCCTCGTTATTATTTGGGGATTCATCCTGTACTTTCAAAAGATGGAGGAGTTTGGTTGGATAAGGGGCAGAGATTGAGTGGTTCTCTATTTTGATTGGTAGGTCATATAATCATTTGTTTGCACATGTTCCTTTCCACAACACATCTGAGTTTAATCATACGCATGCCCAATTGTGCACAGACATAAGATGGTAAATAGGGGATGCTCCCTAAAAGTTCACTTGAGAACTCAGTTTTGTCTTATTGAGCATGCACCCAAAACCAGCTCGGGCCAGATCGTCCCTTCTACCCTCAGACCCAGATGTACTGGGAATACATTTGGATAGAAACTGTATAGGTTTGATGGTCCTTATGGGAAGGAGTACATGATCCCATTGTTCATAAAGGGGTATTGTGTAGCCCTATGCAGGTGGGGTCCTGAGACTATGAAGTGCATTGTTAGGACAGGGGTGTGTGCATAGTATGTGCAGATAAAGGAGCTGGGCTGCCATGTGCATTATTAGAAGATAGGGATGGGGCTGGAGAGATGGTTCAGTGGTTAAAAATACTGGCCACTCTTGCAGAGGACCCAGGTTCAAATCCCAACATGCATATGATGGCCAACAACTGTCCATAACTCCAGTTCTAGGTGATCTTCTGGCCTCTGTGGGCATTGCATGTACAGGCAAAACACTCATAGACATAAAATAAAAATTAAAAAGAAAAGCAGATGGGTGTGCATAATCCAAATCAAGTAGAGCCAGGTTATCAAACTATTGCTTATGTGTGCCCGCCTCACATGCACGTTAACATACATACATTAACCTACACACACGTGCACACTCATGTGAATGTGCATACATACACCATACATAACACACACAATAACAATAATAAAATAAAACAGCCCATTGCTGTATTTTTGTACACATTCACAAGCTGCAGCCTACTAAGGCAAATTTGCACAAGATTGCTGAATTGTGCTCCAGAAAAGCTCTTCTGCACTCCGGGAAGCTGTGTGTACAAGATGACAAGAAGAATCCCTTCTGCTCTGAAATGGGTCCCATGTTTGTTCAGTGCTATGGCACTTACCTGAGCAGTTTCACTAAACAAGGCCATATCACTTTATCAGCTCCTGCCCGATTCATGCTTGCAGCAACTTCCAGGAGTGCTGAAGATTAAATAGAATGGTATATGCAGTACCCCACACAGCAATTCTTACCAAATGTTTCCCATCCCTCTAGCTTTCTCTAACCCAATTAGATCCCTTACATCATTCTCTTAAGGATGAATATTCCCATTTTACTAAGTACTACGTTGAAAGAGCTGTTCTTTCGTTATGCCAAGACTTGAATGGCTTCGGGATTCCACAAACAAACCCACATTTTACTGATTCAGGCTTTTGTAGCTTCTGTCAAACTTCTCTCATTGCTAAGAATGTAGCTCAGTGGCAGAGTGCTTGTCTGAATGCACAAGGTCCTGGGTTCAGTCCCCAGTACTGCCAAACAAACAAAAAATGTGTCTATCAAACTTTCTTCCTCATCCTCTGGTAAAAAGACAATTTCCGGGCCTGGGGATGTGGCTCCATTGGCAGAATACTTGCTCAGTACTCACAAAACCCTGAGTTTGATCCACAATACCACATAAACCAGGCATGGTAGCACATGCCTATATCCTAGCACTCAGGTAGGTGGAGGAAGGCAGATCAGAGTCATCCTCACCTATATATTGAGTTTGAGGCCAGTCTGGACTCCTATGTCTTCAGATAGATGATAGATAGATAGATAGATAGATAGATAGATAGATAGATAGATAGATAGATAGATAGATAGAGGGAGAGGGAGGGAGAGAGAGAGGGAGAGAGAGAGAGAGGGAGAGAGAGAGAGAGAGAGAGAGAGAGAGAGAGAGAGAGAGAGAGATTAACCCAAGCATGATGACTTAGGTTAGAAGCGGAAGAATCAGGAGTCACAACCATGTTCAGCTACATAGAGTTTAGAGCTAGCCTGGAATACAGAAGACCCTGTTTCCAAAAAAAAAGAAGGAAGGAGGGAAGGGAAGGAAGGAGGGAGGGAAGGAGGGAGGGAGGGAGGGAGGGAGGAAAATGTCCAAAGACATCCTAAATTTAATTACAAGGCTTGAAGGATAGAGGGACAGGAGGGAGACAAGGGAAGTTAATTAGTTAACAACTGTCAAGTGGTTTGAATGAGCAATGTCCTCCATAGGCTCATGTATTTAAACAGTTGGTCCCAAGTTGATGGTACTGTTTGGGAAGGTTTTGGAGCCTTTAGGAGGTGGAGTTGTGCTGGAGGAGGCACATCACTGTGGGTGGACTTTGAGGGTTCGTAGCCTTGCCCCACTTCCAGTTTGCCTCTCTGCTTCCTGTGTGTGGATACAGATGTGTGACCTCTCCACTTCCTGCTCCTGCTGCTCCACCTCCCACCATGATGGCATCTCCTCTGGAACTGTAAGCCAAAATAAATTTTTTCTTCCATAAGTCACCTTTGGTCATGATGTTTTATCATAGCAATAAAAATAACTAAACAAGCTCTGAGCATAACCAACAAGAATATTTCCCTTGGTAAATGTGTGTTGAAACCTGGACTTATATCGTATCATGCTTACCACAGAGCCACCATGCAGGTTACACACAAACTTTCCGGGCTTAGTCCCAAGCAATCCAGCAGCAATGACCTCTCACAGAAAGATGACCTTGGACTTCTGATCCTACTGCCTCCACCTCCAAAGTGCTGGGATTACAGGTGTGCACCACCACATCTACTTTATGTGATGCTGTGGGTTGAACTCAAGACCTTGTGCATGCTAGACAAGCACTCTGCCAACTGAGCTACGGCCCCAGCCCCAGGCCCAGCAAGTACTTCTTATAGAGGTGTGGAAATTCATCCCAGAATCCAGTCCTCTCTTCCTGGCTAACATCTGCATTGTCTCAGTCAAGCCTTTTATTACGTCAATGCTTTGTTCTAGGAGTTTCGGTCTAATATCCTCTTAGGCCTTTGACTATTTCAACAAAATCTCTCTTACTTTCATTGGCGACTCTGTGGAGATCCAACCATAACTGTCTCCTTATGCAGAAGAGACCCCCTTCTTGGGTTCTATGCATCATTCTGATCCCCTGTTCCAGTATAGGAAATTCCAAAAGCAGAGGTCTGGGCCCTGTTATTGTGCTTATGGTCAGTACCCAGGGTCCAACTGATTCACTGTCTGGTGTCCACGGGTGACTCAGCCATTTTCCTTTTGGTAACAGAATGAGGAAGTCTCTTCATAGAGCCACGTGCTTATTTTCAGAAAGAAAATGCTCTGAGATCAGTTGATGAACACTTTTTATTCATTACAGAGAAAAGGTCATATTAAGGTGAAAAAAGGAGAAAATCAGAAAATTTTCTAGGTGACATTAGAGGGAGTGCCACAGAGCAGCGTGTCTTTTCTGAGCGAAGCCAAATAATTCTCGTCCTCTAAGCGAGATGTAATGACTGCAAAGAGACAGTGAGTTATTGAACTGGAAATGTGGTTGGATGGTGTGAAAATAACAGAAAGCCATTAAATGCGATTTAATCTCTGACACACTAAGCTGAATGGCATGAAGAAATAAATGTCTAATAGCTTCTTGCTTTTACAAAGTTCTCTTCTCTTTCCTAGACTGGAATGGTTTATGAACAAGTTCTTTCTTCTTGAATTTCAAACTCTGATAATCTATCATGAAATATCTTTGTAAGCTACAATATAATAGGCAATATATTTGGCCTTTGTCTCTGGTTCCCAGTAGTGTTCCTAAAACCCTCTCGATGTCCTGAGGGATACAAATGTCTCTTGTCATTCATAAGGAACCCTCTTTCTTAAAATCAATTTTTAGTTAGTATATAGAGGAGCGCCTTTGATTTACTTGTTTGTTTGAGACAGGGTTTCCCTGTAGCCCAAGCTGGCCTAGAACTCACTGCAGATGAGGCTGGCCTCCATCTCACAGAGATCCACCTGCCTCTGCCTCCCCAGTGCTGGGATTAAAGGCATGCACCACCATGCCTGGCTGGGTACACTGTTTTTGCTTCTTTTTTACAGCAACAGTGAGGGAGGGGTTATTGTCCTGTTTTAGAGGTGAAAAAACTAAAATTCAGAGATGTTGGACCAGCTGGCAAACCTTGGGACTGGGATTTGAATCCATGTAATGCACCATGACTCCACGTCTTTCTGTCTTGCCATGCTCTATGCTAGCTCAAGGAAATGCTTCAAGGTTTTGTTTACATAATTTTATGTGGAAGCTGCAATTCTGTCTTCAAACCATTTCACCACAGGAATGAAATAAAACCAGAAGTGAAATTTTAGTTGCCAGACCAGTTAGACATGGGTTGGCGCTATTTGAAAATGTCACAATTGCTAGTGTTAATATGAATTAAAGTCAGTTCCTGAATATTTGGTCCAATGTTATTACAGTATTTCTAAGGGTGTTTGGGGTAAGCTTGACATTTTTCTTCTTTTCCATTTGTGTGTGTGTGAGTGTGTGTGTAGTGGGTGGTATATATGCATGTATGTCTGTTTGCATGTGTGTGGGTGCATGTGAGTGTGTGGATGCACATGCACACATGTGCACATGCATGTTGTCTGATGTTGAGAATTATCCTCAACCTCTCTTTCACTTTATTCATTAAGACAGGGTCTCACAGTCAAACCAAGACCCACCTGTTTGGTAGTCTTGTTAACCAGCTTGCTCTAGGGAAGCTGGTCTCCACCTTCTGATGCTGGAATCAAGGAGGCCACCACACCCACTCAGCATTTACAAGGTTCTGGGGATCTGAACTCCAGTCTTCACACTTGAGTGGCAAGTGCTTTAATCATTGAGCCATCTCCACAGCCCATGCTTAACAGAATGAGTCAAATGTGGTGGCTTCAAAGTGGATGAGCCTTACTGTAGTTTGGATCTTAAATGCCTCCCAAAAGCCATGTACTAAAGGCCTGGCCCCAGCCTGTGGCACTGCTGGAAGGCCATGGGACTTTCATGAGGAGGGACTGAGTGGTAGGAAGTTAACATTAGTGGTGGGGTGCCTTTGACAGGTACATTGAGACACCCCCCCCCTACTTTTAGGCCACTATGAGGTGAGCAGCTTTGCTCCACCATGTGCTTCCCACCACCTGCCTTATCACAGACCCAAAGCAATGAAGCCAGAGCCCATGGACCAGAAACTCTGAAACCAGGACTGAAGAGGTGGCTCAGTATAAGAATATGTACTGCTCTTTCAGAAGACCAGAGTTCAGTTCCCAGCACCCACACTCAGTGACCTGTAACTCCAACTCCAGGGGATCCAACACCCTCTCTGGCCTTCACAGGCACTCACATGTATGTGCACATGCCCATACACAGACACATGCATGTGCATATAAATTTAAAAATAGAGCTTTAAAAAAAGAACTTTTAAACCATGAGTCAAAATAGATTTTTTCCTCCTTATAGGCTGATGGCCTCAGGTGCTTTGTCATAGTGACAGAAAGCTGACACAGGGCTCATCCAACAGTTGAGGGTCTGAGATGAAAAGGAACCTCACCCTGGGAATTCTTTCTGCATGAGGACCTTCAGACTGGAGTACCAGCTTGTTCCTCTTGTCCATGGAAACATCAGCTCTTCCTGGGTCTCAGGCTTCCTGGTCAGAAACTGGACCATGCCATCTCCTGGGTCCTCATCCTCCACACTCAAGCAGAGACCACACCATTGATTCTCCTGAGTCTCTTAGCTTGCTGCCTCACCCTGGGATAGTGACACTTGTCAGAATCCATAATCATGTTGAGTCATTTCTTTATGATAAGTATGTATACATGAAATAAAATAACATATTACAATTACATAGTTAAAGAGGTCTAATAGCAAAGCAAACAGAATTACCATGCAGAAGGTTATATTGTTCAGTGGACTTTCCATGATGCAGAAATGTATTACTATTGTTCAGTTTGGTGGCCATTAGCCACATGTGATTACTGAGCAACTGAAATGGCTAGTGAGACGGAGGCACTGAGTTTTTAAAAACTTAATCACTGTTAATTTAAATGTATATTAAAATAGTCACTTACGGCTAGTGACTACCATGCTGAAAAGTTCAAATTGAGAATTTCTCTACTTTATATAAACCTTCCTCATTTGCTATGTGTGTGTGCAAAATATTTATCAGTATCTATAGGTATAGACATACAGGGAGAGCAGTCAGAGGTGTCTGTGGTTTATTCTCTGCCTTGCCCACTAGATTATGAGATCTTTTAGGGCACAGAGACTGTCCATTTCCTTCCCCACTCTGTTCCCAGCACCTACAATAGGACCCAGAAGGAAAGTTAAATTTACTACTTTTCCCTGAATGATTTTTTACCTGCAGATGTTTGATAATGATCTCTATGCAAAATGCTTTGAGGCATCCAGAAACATTCACTGACCTAATCAATTGATTTGGAAGACAAGTGCCCATCCACTGCACACGTTTTGCCCCTCTTGACCCAGCGTGGTTCTGATCCACCCTTCTAGTTTGTAAACTTTTGGCAAAACCTTGGGAACATGAACTATGAGAGGCTGTTCTTGGCCCTAGAAGGTCTCAGCTGAGAATGCGTCTTGGATGTGCTGAGTGGCATCAGCCTGCTGAAGGATGTGAGGATCCAAAATAAATGGGCCACAAAAGGGAGATTTATGTAAATCGGATCCCAGCTTGCTCTTTTCAGAAAAGCTTGTATATCAGCTTGCTTTGTCAGATGGAGTCTCTTGACTTCACAGGGATAGAAAGCTGTCTCAGGCTGTGAGGACTGGCCCTGTGGCTTTCCTGGTTCTCTTTCCAATGTTCTTTCAGGAAAAGGTCTCAACACCTTTCTGTTTCTCTCCACACTCCTTCTATCCAAAAGGCCGCTACAACTCCTTACTTCTTTCTGAAAGGCCAGGCATTACAGAGCCAGGACAGGGCACTAGCTGTATGTTTCCTAGACAAACTGAACTCAACAGCATTCTGCCCTCAAGAAGCCTGGAGAAGACAGTCACCACCAAGGAGCTTTGCCCAGGCCCCAGCTCCTTAAATTGTGGGTCATGAGGCTGGCGAGATGGCCCAGCAGGTAAAGGCACCTTCTCCAGAGCCTATCTGAGTTTGACCCCTGAGACCCACCTGGTAGGCTAGAACTGACCCCTGCAAGTTGTTCTCTGACCTCCACACACATGCTGTGACATGTGTGTCTCCCCTACACACACATAAGTAAGTGTAATTTTAAAAAATATAAAAATGAACCAGGCATGGTGGTGCTTGCCGTTAATCCCAGCACTTGGGAGGCAGATGCAGGTGGATCTCTGTGAGATGGAGGCCAGCCGGTCTACATAGTAAGCTCCAGCCCAGCATGGCTACAGGGAGACCCTGTCTCAAAAAGACACAAAAAATGTAAAAATGAAAAAAAAGTGAAAAAAGAAAAACTATGGGTCAGCACCCCATGTAGGAGTCACATAATTGAATGTGGGAGTCGTGAAAATTTTGGCAGTTTTAAAAGGTTTCTGAACGTGCAACAGCCTAAAACTAATTCAAAATCAAATGTATAATGAATCCGAAGTTTCATCCTCCAGAGTGCATGTAAAAATCCAGGGCATGGTGGCATGTACACGTAATCCCAGCGCTGGAGAATCAGAAGCAGGAGGACCACCAGAGGGAGCTCCTTCTTCAGCCTGCCCAGCCCAACTGGTGAGCTCCAGGCCAATGAAAGACTCAAAGTAAATGATATTCCTGAAGATGACACCCAAGGTTGTCCTCAGGCTTACACACACACACACACACACACACACACACACACACACACAGATGCACACACACACAAGCACACATACACATAATTTTTTTAATTTTTAAAAATTATATGCATATTTATGTCTCTGTGTTTGTCTGTGGAGCTGGAGTTACAGGCAGTTATGAGTCACCACGTTGGGTCCTGGGAACCCAATTCAGGACCTCTGCAAGAGAAGCAAGTGCTTTTAACCACTGAGGCATCTCTCCAGCCCCACACATAAAAATGTTTTAAAAATAAATTCATCCCATGGAGAAGTAATTTTATCACCAAACATAAAAAGAAGGACAGATCCAGCTATAGAAACACATATATACTAATGGGGCCAGGTGCGACACTCCCTACTGTTGTCCCAAAGAATATTCATTTATTCTCTTTGAGGTGAGATGACCACATTTGTATTTCTAAGAGACAGGAATGCCTGGTGGTAGAGAACAGGTTGGGGTTAGGATAAGGAGGAGGAGGAACATTTGGGGTGAAGACAGGGCTATGTGCTGGGGGTGAGGCTGTGCAGGAATCCCAGTTACACAGGCACAATCACAATGTCTCTGGGCTGAGCTGCCACCTTCTGCCTGGCTGGGCTCTGGCTAAGCCACAACTGAAGGTGAGAGCTCAGCGCCTGGATTCCTGGTGGGTGTCTCAGCAGGAGTTGGTGGCAGCCACATGCACTCTCTAGCCAGAGTGTGTCCAACAACATAGGTCTGAGGGGCAAAGCGAAATGCACCAGAGCTCTGGGGTGCCAGCTGTTTGCCTTTCTCTAGTATAATAAAGAGCCTGGGAATCTCCCCAGGCCTGACTTTGAGTCTGTTCCAACTGTCCCTGGCTTGCACATGTGGACCAGGTCCCCTGCAGAGATCCTGCAATCTTGGCAATCCATTTCTCCCAGCTCAGACACAAAGAGCTGGCATGGTGCACTGTACACGGGGAGAGTTTGGAAAAGGCAGCGCGCGAGTGCTCTGCTGTGTCAACAGAGCCTGAAGGACCCTGCCAGCCAATGGACAGAAAAATCAACATGGCTGTTTCAAAAGGGAATGCTGGCTGCTAAGCAGCCTCAGAAATGGCATTCTGAGGAAGACTGTCGAGGCCTGGGAGAATGCCATGCCCATTCCTAGAGGAATGTGAGGGTTCATAGAGAAAGGGTGCTCATGGGCGAAGACACCTGAAACATTTGGTTTCCACATGGGTTTTCTTCTATTTCTGAATCAACCTCTTCAGAACCACCCTCACCCTCCCTGCCCTCACCCTCCCGACCCAGCTTGAAGACCTTGAGCATCAGCCTTTCAGTAGGTGGATTCAGTACAAATCCTGCCTCTGGAAATACACTCAGCACTTTGTATACAACCTAGTTGCAAGTATCTCCCCACTTTCCTTTTTTTTTCCATCTTTATATCTATGTGTGCATGTGTGGGGGCATGGCTTTTGCATGTGTGTGGGTACATGAGAGGGGGTGCACATGCACTTGTGTAAGCATGTGTGTGAAGGCATGAGGTTGATGTGAGGATCATTCTCCGTCCCTCTTCTACTGTGTTCATTGAGACAGGGTCTCTCAGTCAAGCCCAGCGTTCCCCAGTAGGGCTACACTCATTGGCCAGCTTGCTCTGGAGATCACTGTCTCCTCACTGAAAGGTTGGAATTATACGCAGGTCACCTCACCCACCTGGAAACATGGGTCCTGGAGATCTAAACTCTGATCTTCACCTTTGCTCAGCAAGGCAAGTGCTTTAACTACTGAGCCATTTCCAGAGCCCCACTTTGCATTTGAGGAAACTCATGCTGGCTTGAAAACAGGACTCAGGAGTATCCCATCTGAGGCTCTAATTTTCTCATTTAAATTACATTGTCCTTTGCATTTAAATAGCTACTTTAGAAATACTGCTTTTTTATTTAGTTTTATATGAATTACATTATTGAATTCTTTCTTGCTTTTGGCTCGGTGGCTGAAATTCTCTCCTGTTTTCCTCCTCTGTTGGTTTGTTGGTTGTAGATGTTTATTGCTCCTTTCCATGGATGTACTAGAAGCTTCAACACACATTCAGCACTTAACTCATTCTAAAACAACTACTTTTCCTGGCATGGTGGCACACACCTTTAATCTCAGCACAGAGGAAGAGACAAGTAGATCTCTGTGAGATCAAGGCCAGCCTAATCTACAAAGCAGGTTCCAGGCCAGCCAGAGCTACAGGGAGACCCTGTCTCAAAAGATCAAAAAATAAAATAATTTTTCCACATTCCTGGGAAATGCTGGGGAACTATGGTAGTTTAATGACATAACCATCTACTTTTAAAAGGTTTATTTTATTTAATTTTATTATTATTAATTTTTTTGTCTTTTTTTTGAGATAGGGTCTCCCTGTAGCCCCAGCTGTCCCGGAACTCACTATGTAGACCAGGCTGGCCTCTAACTCACAAAGATCTGCCTGCCTCTGATTTATTTTATTTTTAATTATGGGAATGTGTATGTGTTTGTATGTGAGTATGTCGGGGAGGGTGTAGTCACCATAAAGGCCAGAAGAAGGAGCTGGGTGCCCTGGAGCTGGGGTTACAGGTGGTTGTGAGCTGCCCAATGTGGGTGCTGGGTTCTGAACTCTTAACTGCTGAGCCATCTCTTCAGCCTCTCACAATCTATTTTGTATTACTGTTGGCATGCATTTTAATTGCTCAGATGTTTTTAATCCTTAAATACATTGATTCACACATCAGTATTCACTCATGTGCTGATTTCTCTTTGATAACAATTCATATCTTGTCTTGAATTTTTATGCTTCCTTCTGGGATAATTTTCTTTCTCCCACAAACCTCTTTTTAGCATTTATTTATTTATTTATCTTTGGCTATAAGCTTATAAAGGACAAATTTTCTACTTTTGCCCAAGATCGTTTCTACTTCACCTTTATTTTCGAAGCATATTATCATGGATGTATAACTGTGGCTTAGCAATTGTTCTCTGACAGAACATTAAAGCTAGTGTTATATTGTATCCTGGTTTCTATCATGTCTATTGAAAAGTTAACTATCAGCCTGATTATTGTTCTTTTCAGTATAATGTGTCTTTATTGTCTGGTTATTTTAAAAGTTTTCTCTTTGTATTTTGTTTTCAACAGATTTACTGTGTAGGGCTAAGTTAGTTGTATCCTCCAGCCCCATCGCCAGATTCATATGTTGAAAATAGAACACTATGAGAAATGGGCCCTTGGGGAGGGAACTGGGTATAGATGAGGTTGTGAGGGTGGGTCCATCATAATGGGATTCATGTCCTTATAAAACAAGGCCAGGGCTCCTGCTTTGCTCAACACTACATCCCTCCCTCCCTCCTCACCTGCCCCTGCTCCTCCCTCTTCCCTTCTCCTCTTCGGAGCATAAAAATCAAGATTGCCATCTGAAGAGGAAGCCAGGAATGAATCTGCCAGTGGGTTGGTTTTGCCCTTTAGCTTCCAGAGCTGCTGTTTGAGCCACATGCTCAGTGATAGTTTGTTACAGCCACCAATTAAATCAATACACAATGGTATGAGTACTTAGGGATTTTTGTCTTTTATCATTTTATGAAGGTTTTTTAAATTAATAATTTATTGAGAATTTCAAACATGCATATAAGGTGTTTTGATCAAATCCATGCCCACTCCCTCCCCTCCAACTCCTCCCATATCTCCCCATCACTTTTTTCTGATAACTTCATGTACTCTTTCTTCTTCTTTATTTATTATTATATGGGGCTTCTGGCTTCGCTAACATTTCCCCCTCTGAAGAGGTAACCCTAAAATCTTTTAAGGATTAGATACAAGCTCCCAAATACTTTTAACATTTTTGGCCTTTGGAACAGAGTATGTTGCTAACAAGCCCAAGGACATTTTGACTTTTAGCCAAGAAAAGAAACTGGCTACTTTTCTTTGGGGTCTTTTTACCCTGACTGCCTAGCCAATTCCTACCTCCTATTCTTATCACATCATCCTCTGAAGAGGTTACCCAAATTGCCAATAGGGAATCGGGATGGAGACTGCTCTGGCTTCTTCCATGCTGAAAAGGGACGCAGGGTGAGGCAGTCGGAGTACCACTTCAGTGGGTCCATCTAAAAGACTCCCAAATTGCATAACTCTTATCTCTCGAGGAGGAGGAAAAGAAAGTCTTTGAATCATGAATAGGAGCTGTGAAGGAGAAGTAAAAGCAAGAGTAATTAGCATTACAAGTTCTAGACAGGGAACTAGAAAAAAGTCAGAACAGGGCAATTTTCAAATGTTCATGTGAGAGTCCATTG
The DNA here is from genome assembly GCF_000622305.1 of Nannospalax galili. Classification (NCBI taxonomy): domain Eukaryota; kingdom Metazoa; phylum Chordata; class Mammalia; order Rodentia; family Spalacidae; genus Nannospalax; species Nannospalax galili. The sequence continues at coordinate 329,126 of NW_008352479.1, read as the reverse complement.
GAATTTCTTGACAAGGGTTTCCAAAAGCATCCCTCTACTGGGTTCCTCCACATTTTTCTTTTGTCTGCTAAGGCTAGACTCTAGAGTAATAGATTCAGGATTTGCTTTCAGGTATTTTGATAGCTGCTAGAGTGGTTAGAATCAGTGTCAGTTCCCTTGCAAAGGCTTCTAGATAGGGGGAGAAAACAAATTCATCCATCATGTTAGAACAATAGCTGGTTGTCTCCTTTAGCTACAAGTGAGCACTACAGTACTGGAGACCAAGATTTGAAGTTTTACATCTGAGCAGCACTTTCTGGTTAGGAACAAAATCATTAATGAGAAATAATTGTCTAAATAACTTTTTATATAGACTTAATCCTAATGTCTGGGAAGTGTAATGCCTTGAACTCTTCAAGAAATATACTGATAACTTTACTCTTTGGTTATACTTTCCTTTTGGGTGTTTAAGACCATACAATTGGCCCAAATAAATCACTTTACTTTTACACTTAAGGTCATTTGAAGATCTGTTCCTCAGGGGTCACATGGGCTTGGGAGGAGCTCCTGGCTCCTTTCTTTTACCAGTTCCATCTATGTGAAGATAAGTCAAAGGTCCTGCTAGACCATGTCTGGCTTCACTTGGAAGTATGAATGAGATGTTTCCTCTGAGTTGACCCTCCTCTTTGTAGACTGGATACTGGTCCAAGTCCATCTCATGGGTCTCCATGGCCTCCCTGAACAAGAGGCCAGGTGACTCACTGCAGTTACAGGAAATTTTGAGAAATGTTCCATGGCCCCCTGGAAATTAGTCGACCTTGGAGGACAATGGGCGAAAACTGTCCTTTAAGTCCCACTGACCACATTAGCACAGGCCTCAAAGTATGACTGTTAAAGATCCAATAAAGTTAGTTCCACCAGTCTGGTACTTTTAAGTATCATGTGCTATGTAGATAAGGCTTTGGTTTAAAAAAAAAATCTTCACAGATAAACTTTGACTAGATATATATTTTGTTCTTTAAATTAGTTGACTAAACTATGACCACAGACATTTTAAGATTATGTGTATATTATTTTTGTCTCAACCTTTATATATCATAACAAACCTAAACAGACCTTCATCACTTGCTTAGGCTTTCTCATTTTTTCTATTTTGGAAAATAGCTCCATTCCCATATCCTTTTAACATCATTTACATTTTCATTTTCCTTTTTTAAAAAAAAATAATTATGAGGCATTATAGCATTAACAAATAAATTTTCCATCTGTTGTGAGACTTTTTTTCCTGGGGATGCTAAGCAATGCTTATTCCCTTTCAAGGTTCTAGTGTCAAGCCAATGTTTGATCAAAGTTTTACTGGGGAACCAATGAATTTATTGAGCTTACTTATCAAGATAACTGAGGGGTAGCTGGAGGTATATGTATGACCTGAGGGTATGCACACTGGAAAGACTTTACCCAGCATGGGTCATGCCTTCTCTTCCTAGCCTTGCCAGATTGTATACTTTAGCCCTCCCCAAATCCTGGAGGCCATGTGTGATTAGGGCCAAATTACATACAGTTGGCTTAGAAGAGTGGCTGGATAATGTGGTTAGGGCCCAATGACCCTAGTTGGCCCTCCTTTAATGAATGAGCACAACCATCAACAAGCCCAATTGTGACGATGTTTAGCTATCAGGCTCAGCTGAAGTCATGATGATGGTAGTTATTTCATGCAGAAGGTTTTCACATATAAGGATTTGGTACTAGGATGCACATATGAGGGACAGCAACATATGTTGTTTGTTTTTCTGAGTCCGTGTTGCTTCACTTAATATAACAGTTTCTAATTCCATTCATTTACCTGAAAATTTCATGATTTCTTCTTTCTTTACTGATGAGTAAAACTCCATTGTATAAATATACCACATTTTTGTTAACCACTCATCAGTTGAGGGGCACCATCTCTTAGCTACTGTGAAAAGAGCAGCAACAAACATGCTTGCACACATATCTCTACAACAGGATGAGTCCTTTGGGTATATGCCAAGGAGTGGTATAACCGGGTCATATGGTAGGTTCATTTCTAGTTTTTTAAGAGTTCTCCACACTGTTTTCCATAGAGGCTGCACGAGTTTGCAATCCCAGCAGCAGTGAATGAGTGTTCCCCTTTCTCCACATCCTCACCAGCATTTGGTATCATTTGTTCTCCTGATCCTAGCCAGTCTGATTGGGGTAAGGTGATACCTTAGGGTGGTTTTAATTTACATTTCCCTAATTACTAATGATGTTGAACACTTTTTGAGATGTTTCTTAGTCATCTTTATTTCTTCCTTTGAGAACTCTGTTTAGATCTTTAGCTCATCTTTTCATTGGGTCATTTGCTTTCTTGTTTTGTGAGTTCTTTATATATTCTGGATGTTAAACCCCTGTTATATGTGTCACTGGTGAAGTTTTTTTCCCCCATTATGTGGGTTTTCTCTTCACTTTTTTGATTGTTTCTTTTGCTGTACAGAAGCTTTTT
>NW_008352479.1:324113-326612 GCF_000622305.1 Nannospalax galili | reverse complement strand
ACTGCTGTCTAATTTAGAAAATCCTTTCCTACACCTATATTTTGTAAGTCACTGCCAATATTTTCTTCTAATAGTTTCAGGGTTTCCATTTTCACATTGAGGCCTTTGATCCATTTGGAGTTGACTTTTGTGCAAGGTGAAAGATAAGGATCTAGTTTCATTCTTCTACAGGTGCAGATCTAGTTTTGCCAGCACCATTTGTTGAAGATGCTGTCTTTCCTCCATTGTGTGTTCTTGGCACCTTTGTCAAATAGCAGGTGGCTGAAATTATGTGTACTTGAGTTTGGATCATCAATGATGTTCCATTGATCTGTGTGCCTATTTTTGTGCCCATATCATGCTGCTTTTAAAGCTATAGCTCTGTAGTATACGTTGAGATCTGGTATAGTAATCCCTCCAGTGTTGCTCTTTGTGCTCAGGGTTGCTGTGGCTATCCGGGGTCTTTTGTGCTTCCATATGAATTTAAGGATGGTTCTTTCTAATTCTGAGAAGTATGTCATGGGGATTTTGATTGGGATTGCATTGAATCTCTATATTGCTTTTGGTAGGTAATTTTAATAATATTAATTCTTCTAATCCATGATCATGGGAGGTCCTTCCATCTCCTGATATCTTCCTCAATCTCTTTCTTTAACGATTTTAAATTTTCATGTAGTGATCTTTGGTGTCTTTGGTCAGATTTATTCCAAGATATTTCTTTTCAGCTATTTTGAATGGGAGCATTTCCCTTTATTCTTTCTCCAATTGCTTGTTATTGGTATATAGAAAGGCTACTGATTTTTGAAGATTGGTTTTACAATCTGCCACTATACTGAAAATGTTGATCAGTTCTAGGACTTTTCCAGTGGAACTTTTGGGATCTCTTAGATATGGTATCATATCACCTGCAAAAAGTGATAGTTTGACCTCTTATTTTCCAATTATTATTCCTTTAATTTCCTTCTCCTGTCTTATTGCTCTAGCAAGAGTTTCAAGCACTATGTTGAAAAGGAGTGGAGATAGTGGACATCCTTGTCTGGTTCCTGATTTCAATGGGAATGCTTCCAGTTTTTCTCCATTTAGAATGATGTTGGCAGTAGGTGTGTTGTATATGGCTTTAATTATGTTGAGGTATGTTCCCTCCAGTCCAATTCTCTCTAGGACTTTGAACATAAATGCATGCTGAATTTTGGTAAAATCCTTTTATGCATCTATTGAGATTTATCTTTTGTCTTTGAGTCCATTTATATGATTTATGATATTTATTGACTTATGTATATTGAACCAGCCCTGCATCTCTGGGATAAAGCTTACTTGATTGTGGTGAATTATCTTTTTGATGTGTGTCTGTGTGAGTTTGCAAGTATTTTGCTGAGAATTTTTGCATCTATGTTCATTAAGGATATGGGTCTATAGTTTTCTTTTTGGTTGTGTATTTACTTGGTTTGGATATTAGAGTGATGCTGGCTTTATAGAAGGAATTTGGGAGTTCTCCCTCTGTTTCTATCATTTTGAATAATTTAAGTAGTATTGGTTGGAGGTCTTCTTTAAAGGTCTGATAGAATTCTGCTGTAAATCCATCTGGGCCTGGGCTTTTTTTTAGTTGGGAAGCTTTATATTGCTGTTTCAATTTCCTCATATGTTATGGGCCTGTTTAAACTGGTCATCCCTTCTTGGTTTAACTTTGGTGGGTCCCATGATTTTAGATATCCATCCATTTCTCTTAGATTTTCAAATTTGGAACATACAGGTTTTTAAAATATTCCCTTATAATGGTCTGGATTGTTTGGGTGTCTGTTGTGATGTTTCCCCTTTCATCTCTGATTTTGTTGATTTGGATTTGCTCTTTCTTTTGGTTAACTGGGCTAAGGGTCTGTCTATCTCGTTTATCTCTTTAAAGAACCAGCTCTTAGATTTATTGATTCTTTGTATTGTTTTCTTTGTTTCTATTTCATTAATTTCTGCTCTGATTTTTGTTATTTCTTCTCTTCTACTGGGTTTGGGTTTCATTTGTTCTTCTCTTTCCAGCATCTTGAGTTGCAGTGTTAGGTCATTTTTGGGGGGCTCTTTCTAATTTTTTAATGTAGGCACTTAGGGCTATAAACATCCCTTTTAGGATTGCTTTTAAAGTATCCCAGAGGTTATGTTATTTTGTATTGTCCTTTTCTTTGAATTCTGGGAATTCTTTTATTTCTTTCTTTATTTCTTCTTTGACCCACTCATTGTTTAGGAGTGTGTTGTTTAATCACTATGAGTTTGTGCAGTGACTAGGGCTTTGTCCACTGTGATTTTGTGCTTTATTGCATTGTGGTCCAATAGGATACGCAGAATTATTTCAACTTTTTTGTATATTTGAGGTTTGTTTTGTGGCCCAGTATGTGGTCAATTTTTGAAAAAGTTCCTTGGGGTGCTGAGTAGAAAGTGTATTCTTTGGTACTTGGGTGGAATATTTGAAAGATGTCTGTTAGGTCCATTTGATGTATGGTATCATTTAATTCAGACCCCATCTCTCTGTTTTAT
>NW_008352479.1:319233-323967 GCF_000622305.1 Nannospalax galili | reverse complement strand
TGTTAAGGATTGTAATATCTTCTTGGTTAATTGTTCCTTTGATCAGAATGAGGTAACCCTCCTTATCTCTTCTGATTAGTTTTACTTTGAAGTCTATTATGTCAAATATTGTCCTTGAAGGTGAGATGGGTTTCTTGCAGACAGCAAAGGGATGGATTTTGTTTCTTAATCCATTCGCTTATCCTGTGTCTTTTGACTGGGGAGTTCAGTCCGTTGATATTTAAGGTTATTATTGAAAGGTGTGTGTTGGTTGCCTTCATTTTTATTGCTGTTTGTGTTCTCTATGTAATTTTGTGTTTCCTAGATTATAACATTATTTTCTTTTGTTGCCCCTGTGGTATAGTTGTTTCTCTCTCTGCTCTCTGTATTGCTTCAAGTATTCTTTGAAGGGCTGGTTTTGTGGACATGTGTTCTTTCAGGCAATTCATGTCATGGAAGATTTTTCTTTCCCCCTCAACTATAATAGACATTTTTGCTGGGTATAGTATTCTGGGCTGACATCTGTTGTCATGTAGAACTGGAAATACCTTGGCCCAGGCTCTTCTGGCTCTCATAGTTTGCATTGATAAGTCAGCTGCAATTCTGATGGGCTTTCCTTTGCATGTGACTTGTTGTTTTTCTTTTGCTGCTTTCGGTATTCTCTCTTTGTTCTGTACATTTAGAGCTTTTACTATATGTTGTGGGGAGTTTCTTTTCTGATCTAGTCTATTTGGTGTTCTATATGCTTCCTGTATTTGTATGGAGATGTCTTTCCTTAATTTCAGGAAATTCTCTTCTATACTCCTTTTTAAGATCTGTCAATACCATTAACCTGAAATTCTTCTCCTTCCTCTATTCTTATGATCTGTAGATTTGGTCTTTTCACGGTGTCCCGCATCTCTTGCATATTCCATTCCTGTGTTTTTTTTAATTTTCCATACTCTTTGCTTGAGTGGTCCAGTTCTTCAACTTTATCCTCCAGTGTTGATATTCTGTTTTCCATTTCATTCATTCTAGTGGTAAGGCTTTCCTCTGTTGTTCCAAGTTGGCTTATTGAGCTTTGTGCTTCTTTCTTCATTTTTACCTGAGTTTTCTTCAATGTTTCTATCCTTTTGTGAATTCAGTCAGAAGTTTATCCCTATCTTCTTTTAGCTCTTTGATTTATTTTCATGTGTTCTTTAAATTCATAGACTCCCTTGATCGTGTTTATGATTATTCATTTAAATTCTGTGTCCTGGCTTATTTCCTGGGGGCTCTCCTTGTAGAACTCTTCTACAGGATTGGTGGGGTTTGGTGGGGATATAGTGTTTTGGCTTTCCATTTTATTATTCTTTTGTTGTGGTTTTGGCATGTGAATTTCTTTTGTTGTTTATGATTCTTATATGAGAATTAAGTTGAAGCATGCTTCTGTTCATATTATCAGGGTGCCTAGGTCCTTTCCTTATTGGTTATGTAAAGCTGGTTGGTCCAGGGTTCAGGTTCTCTCAGGTTTTATTTTGGAGGGAACTGATGGCTTCAGATCAGCAATTCAGGAGCACCCACAGAAGCCCAATCAGGTTCCAGTCAGGTACACGCAGGCTTCCTTCACCATGTGGAGGCAGGATCTGGGTGCTGTCAGGCAGTTCATCCTCTCAGGTTGTCTGCTAGGATCTTAGCCTTAGCCTACCAAAGCCAGATCTGCCCTGGGGCCTTGGGAGGAGCCTCACGAAATCCCAAGTAGGGGAAGCTCACCACCACATGGAGGCAGGATCCAGGGGCTCTCAGGCAGTCCCCTGCATTCTCAGCCCCTCTATCAGAGAGAGTTTTTATGAAGGTTTTTAAAACAAGTATGTGTTGGTATCTGTGTAGCACCATATGCACATTAGTGCAGGTGCCCTTGGAGGCCAAGTGATGTCAGATTCACCCAAGCTGGAGTTACAGGCTATTGTAAGCTGTGTGATGTGGGTGCTGGGAACTGAACCCAAATCCTAAGTCCTTTGCAAGAGCAGTACTTGCTCTTAACTGCTGAGCCATCTCTGCAGCTCATATGTGTGATTTTGTCCGCACTCATTCTTTTTGTTGTTGTACAACCTGTGTCTATGAACCATTAGTGCTTTTCACGAGTTTTGGCCAATTCTCAACTCTTTCTCTTCAATGTTGCTTCCATTGCCCTCACTTTTCTCTTTCTGACATTCCAGTTACTAGTATGTTGAAACTTGCCATTCTGTTTTCTATGCGTCTTTTGTACGGCAAGATCCTCCAAGTCAGACATCCACCAAAAGATCATCACAACTGGGTTTGCTAACTATTGGTATCCCCTCATAGGAAGAGAGGCAGAGAGGGTCATGGGACCCTCACCAAAGTATCCAGCCACGTGTCCTAGCCACTTGTATGCAGTTCTGCTCTACTTGAACAAGGTCTCATAGTCTTGGGGAGGGGCTAGAGTATATCAGCTGGGGAGGACTGGGGTAAAGAGGACTCCACAGTGCAGCTAGGGGGGAGCCAGCAACCATGCTGAAGACTGTCCCGTGCAGCTGCTTTGGGTTCACCCACACTGCTGTCAGCATCCCTTCACTCATGCTCTGTAAGTAAGCCCAGTAAACTCATTGGTTCCCCGTGGGGGACATTGGTGGAATCAAATTGGTTTGTCATTGAGACCTTAGAAGGAGGGAGGTGGGCATTGCCTCATCTCCCCAGAGTGAAAAATCCTTAAACAGTATCTTAATGTCTTTTCCTTACTGTGTTTTGTCTCTTCGCTTCAGCCTGACTCTTTCCTGCTATCCTGTTCTATAATCACTACCTCTCTTTTCAGCTGCATCTAATGTGACTAAACTAATGATTTACATGTTTTTATGATTCTGTGTTTTTTTCTCTCCTGGAACAGCTTGGCTGAGGCTAACTGGTCTATAGTGGACTCATGGACCCGGAACCTTAACTGGACCAGGGTGGGATGGCTGGACTCTGTCTTTGTAGTCTCTCATACGCAAGGAGGCTGACTTAGTTTTTCTCATAATGATCTCAGAGGTTAGAGTAGCAGGAGAGGATCAGGTCAAAATGCAAGCTTTCAAACCCTGTTGGTGTTAGCTAATGTTCCATTGACCAGAACACATCACATAGCCAAAGCCAACCAAATTCAAGAAGTAGAAAGATAGACTCCAGTTTGGTTGTGTGTGTGTGTGTGTGTGTGTGTGTGTGTGCACATTCATGTGAGTGCTGGTGCACACATGCCACAGCATTGTGTGGAGGTCAGACTATAACCTCGGGTGGGTGTCAGTCCTAGCTTTCCACCCTGTTTAAGCAGGGTCTCTTGGTTGGTTTTCTGTGATGTACTCCAAGCTAGTAGCCCACCAGGCTCCAGGAACTCTCCTGTCTCTATCTCCCATGCCCTAATAGGAGCACTGGGATTACAGATACAATACTCTCCCAACTTCTACATGGGTCTGGGAATCTGAACTCAGGTCCTTGTGCATTTATGACAACCACTTTTACTCATTGCGCCATCTCCCCAGTCCAGACTCTAGATTTTAATAGAAGAAGCCACATAGAATACATGCCTGCTGCGGGCAGGTTATGAGCAGGATGGAGGGAAGCCACTGAGGACACGCACACGTTCCTCTTAAGGAAGATTCCTGGGAACCACACAGGTCTCTGCATTGATATTGGGGTATAACATAGACTTGGAAGAAGAAAAACCAAATGCCCAGCTGAACAATCTAATGCTTTCAATAGAAAGGGGACTAGTTGAGAACAGGATGGGGATCAGTGAGAGAGGGAGGAATAAAAAGAGGGTGACAAGGGATGGATATAATTAAAATGCAGTATGTACATGTATAAAGATGTCATCATGAAGCACGTTATTGGGTACAATTAATATATGCTATTAACAAACTTTAAAAAATAAAGATTTAGGCTGGGTGTGGTGGTGCACACCTTTAATCCCAACACCGCAGGAGGTAGAGGCAGGTGGATACCTCCAAGTTCAAGGCCATCTACATAGTGAGTTCCAGGCCAGCTGGGGCTACAGGGAGACCCTGTCTCAAAAAGACAAAAATAAATTAATTAAGTAAGTTAATTGATTAATAAAGATTTAGTCAGGCATAGTAGTACATACCTTTAATAGCAGCACCTGGGAGGCAGAGGCAGGAAGATCTCTGTGAGATCGAGGCTAGCCTGGTCTAATTAGTGAGTTCCAGATCAGCTGGGGATACAAGGAGACCATGTCTAAAAAAGACAAAATTAATAAATAGGTAAATAAGTAAATAGAGATAGATTTAATGCTTTTAGGCAAGAAGTGTGACTTTGGAAGACAGCTAACAGCATCCTCCACATCTGGGGTCTTCCTTCTCTTTCTCAGGCTTTTCTTGGGCCAGTTCAGGGGCAATGCATAGAAGAAAGATGAAATGAAATTTGATCTATTCTGTGCTCCCTACTAAGATGAATGGTTGGAGTTCTGGGGATGTAGCTCAGTGGTAGACTGCCTGTCTTCCACCTGTGAGGTCCTGGGTTCAATCCTTAACATCAAAAAAATTTATATTTAGGAGCTGGAAAAATGGCTCAGCAGTTAAGAGCACTGACTGCTCTTGCAGAAGATTGATAATTGGTTCCCAGCATCCACATGTCAGCTAACAACTGTTTATACCTCCACTTCCAGGGAATCCGACACCCTCTCTGACCTCTGTAGGCATTACACAATATGAGTGCATTTACATACATCATGCAAGCAATACACTCATACACATAAAATAAAAATAATAAAATAAAATATTTTAATTTAAA
>NW_008352479.1:318015-319065 GCF_000622305.1 Nannospalax galili | reverse complement strand
AATTTCAAATGTTCATATGAGAGTCCATTGGAATTTCTTGACAAGGGCTTCAAAAAGCATCCCTCTATTGAGTTCCTCCTCATTTTTCTTTTGTCTGCCAAGGCTGGACTCAAGAGTGACGGACTCAGGATTTGTTTTCAGGCACTTTGATAGCTGTTGGAGTGGCTGGAATCAGTGTCAGTTCCCTTGCAAAGGCTTCCAGATAGGGGGAGAAAACAAATTTAGCCATCAGAGTGGTCTGCATCCTGATGCCCTAGCCACAATTTGGAAAACCTCTTCAGAGGATGGTGTGATAAGAATAGGAGGTAGGAATTGGCTAGGCAGTTAGGGTAAAAAAGACCTCAAAGAAAAGTAGCCAAATTATCCTGGCCTGCTCTCCTGCCCTCAGGCCTCTCTTGGGGTAAGTCTATCGAGCAGCCCTCCCCCAGCCGCGTTCACCCTTCCATCTCCCCCGCTGTTCTCTAATCCTAGCTTGGGCCCCGTGCCATTCCTAGTCTTGGGGCCCCAGACACCTGGGGAGCCAATGCTGCTTCCTGACCCTTTTCACCCAGACCGGCTTGGTGCCTTCCTTGGGCCCCAGGAGCACTGCCTCTGGACCCAGCCCCGCCCTCACCTCTCTCTGCTTCCCTGGTCCTGCAACACCCGCCTATCCCTGATCCTTTGCATCCAGTACAACCCAGCTACTCAATCCACTCCCTGGGAAATCTTAGGGCATATTCCCACCCCATCAGCTTTTGCATCCCTGAGTGGCACCGCCACAGTCAGGGTCTCAGGTCAGTCCAACACCCAAGTTCCTGAGGCCAAAATCATTCTTATAAGATTCCAGACCCAAGGAGAAAGTCTGAAAACTTCTGACTCACATTGGAAATGGGCCACCATGGAACTCCTAAAAACAAAATCAATCCGGCCACAACAATATAAAACCAAAAGAGAGAACCAGAAGCTTAGACGAACTAGCTTTTCATACCCAAAAAGTAAACCACAAAGACACATAAAGCTCAAAAATAAAAGAAGCAGAACTAAACTTGAAGGCCCGAGTATCACACAAGA
>NW_008352479.1:308487-312503 GCF_000622305.1 Nannospalax galili | reverse complement strand
CATATTTAAAAAATAAATATATTAATAATTTTAAAAAAGAAAAGTAGCCAGTTTCTTGGCTAAAAGTCAAAATGTCCTTGAGCCTCTTAACAACATACTCTGTTCCAAAGGCAAATGTCAAAAATGTCAAAAAAAATATCAAAAGTATTTGGGAGCTTTTATCTAATCCCTAAAGGATTTTAGGGTTAGCTTTTCAGAGGGGGGGAGTGTTAGAGCAGCAAAAAAATCCCCATAAAAAAAAGAAGGAAAGAGTACATGAAGTTGTCAGAAAAAAAAGTGATGGCGAGATATGGGAGGAGTTGGAGGGGAGGGAGTGGATTTGATCAAAACACCTTATATGCATGTATGAAATTCTCAATAAATTTTTTTAAAGTTAAAAAAAGCTGGCATAGGAACTGAGCATGGTGGCCCATGCCTTTAATCCCCAGCACTTGGGAGGCAGAGGCAGGCGGATCTCTATGAGTTCAAGGCCAGCCTGGTCTACATCATGAGTTCCAGGAAAGCTGGGGCTACAGGGAGACCCTGTCTCAAAAAGACCAAAAAAAAAAAAAACCAAAACAACAACAAAAAAACTGGCATAATCTATGTATGTTTTATTGTATTTTGATTTACAATTTATATTCATAAATTTCAATAACAATTCAAGTACATTCTATTTTTATTTTATCTATGTATATGTATTTTGAATAAAATGACTTAAATAAAGAAAAAAAGATAAATGGTTGGTGGAGGAAATGGTCTAAAATGAGCCTCTAGATTTATAAACAAATTCAGTCTGTCATATCTAATTAGTCCCTCAATTATAAGTGGGTTGCATGTACCAATGAATGGTACATCTTCTGCCAGACACTACACAGGGAATGTTTGTGTCACTGTTATTACTCCTAATCAGCTTTTAAAAGACTTGAGGAATCTGAAATTGATACTAGAGAACTCCAAAGTAGCACAGATCTAAAAGCAGATAGCCCCACTCTGTGGACTATACACCGTGATAGGGACCATCTCTTTAAAGTGGCTGCAGTCTCTGGCATGTGCTCACTGGTAGAAGCAGCACACCACATGCAAGCCTTCCTCTTATCCCTCTGGTTTGTGACCATCTTGTGACTCTGGCAAGAGGCCACATTTCTGTTTCCAGTTAATGCCTGGTTAGCTCCTAGGTGAGAACGCTGAGTAAGGGCCTAAGGAGATGACCCAGTGTGTAAGAGTACTTTCTGTGCAAGCATGAGGACCTCAGTTCAAACCCTAGCACCAATGTAAAAAGCCAGGGGTGGCCACATGCACCTGTCACCCCAGCACTGTGGGATGTGGTGACCATATCTTGGCCAGAGCTACTTATTTATGTGTACTTCTTGTCTTCTATTTAAACTTTACCCATGTTAGGATCCTGAAGATGGACTTAGGGATGTCACTGGATCTCTCTGTCCCTCTTCCCAATGTAACACGTGGAATAAAACTCTTTTGACAGCTTTTTACTATTATTCATTTGCTTAGTTGTTTTATTATGGACAGGTAGCCAAGTGAGCCTGCTGGACTGTCAGGACCCAGACTGTGACCTTTAAGCACTTTGGTTACAGTTCAAATGTGAAACAGAGCAGCTGCTGTGAGGAACAGGACAAATGGTTCATCAACAAATTAAAAATAAGGAGCTGGGTGTGGTGGCACACGCCTTTAATCCCAGCACTTAGGAGGCAGGCAGATCTCTGTGAGTTTCAGGCCAGCCTGGTCTACATAGCAAGTTCCAGGTCAGCTGGGGCTACCGGGAGACGCTGTCTCAAAAAAGACCAAAAAAACAAACAAATAAATAAATAAATAAATAAATAAATAAATAAATAAATAAATGAGGTGGGGATGGAGCTCAGTGGGTGGAGTGCTTGCCCAGCATGCACAAAGCCCTGGCTTCTATCCTCAGCATCACATAAAACCATTTGTTGGTGGCACATACCTGTAATCTCAGCACTTGGGAGATGAAGGCAGGAGGGATCAGAAGTTCAAAGTCACCCTCATCTACATAGTGAGTTCCAGGCCAACCTTGGCTACATGAGACCCTGTCTCAAAAATAAACTGAAATAAATAATAAAATGAAATAAAAATATAAACAAGGCAGGGCTGGAGAGATGGCTCAGTGGTTAAAAGCCCTGACTGATCTTCCAGAAGACCTGGATCTGGTTCCCAGCACCTACATGATGGCTCAACAATCTTCAGCAACTCAAGTTCCAGAGGATCCAACACCTTCTTCTGGCCTCTTTAGGCACTGCATGCATGTGGTATGCTTACTCATATGGAGGCAAAATACATACACATAAAATAAAAATAAATAAATTATTGAAAATAAGGCATGATAGTACATGACTATATTCTAGCACTTGGGAGACTGAGGCAGGAGAATAGAGTGCTCAAGGTCAGCCTGAGCTACATAGGGAGAACTTTTCTCAAAAAAAATTAAAAATAGAATTATCATATAATACAGTAACCTCACTTCCTGGTATATAGCGCCAAAGAAATTTTTATTTCTCTTTTTACTTTAAAGTTTTATTTAGCAAGTGAAATTAGGAGTTTCTTTGTGACACTTTCTTTTTTAAAGATTGTGTGTGTGTGTGTGTGTGTGTGTGTGTGTGTGTGCGTGCGTGTGCACGCGGTGCCTGCAGAGGCCAGAAGAGGGCTCGGGATCCCCTTGGAGCTAGAGTTACAAGTGATGGTGAGCCCCTTGACATAGGTGCTCAGAGCTGAACTCAGGTCTCCGCAAGAGCAGTACATGATCTTAACCCCTGAGCCATCTCTCCAGTCCCCTCATTGTAGCATTCCATACATATACATCATCCTGCTTTGCTCTTACTGCCTCTCTCACTCCGCTTCCCCTCCACTTGTCCTCCACTGAAGAGCCCCTCCTCCTGCCTTCACATCACATATGTTCTATTCCCCTCCCTCCTTTCTCTCTGCATCTAGACCTCTTCCTCCCCTCTCATCATCCCCTCTCTCCTCTCAAAAGTGATAAAGAGGGCTACTTCATTCTGATCAAAGGAACAATGAATCAAAAAGATATTACAATCATGAACATTTATTCACCAAACTCTGGTGCACCCAACTTCATAAAAACAATACTACAGGACTTTAAGACCCAGATTAATCCCAACTCATTAATAGTAGGGGACTCCAATGCCCCACTGTCTCCATTAGGTCAATAGAGTTAATAGAGAGACATGTGAATTAAACAATATCATACATCAAATAGACTTAACAGACATCTACTGAGTATTCCACCCAAGCACCAAAGGACATACTTTCTATTCAGTGCCCTGTGGAACCTTCTCAAAAATTGACCATGTACTCAGGCACAAAACAAACCTCAACAAATACAAAAAGATTGAAATAATTCTATCAGACCACAGTGCAATAAAGCTTACAATCAACACCCGAAGAAGCCAAAATCACCACACGAACACATGGAGATTAAACAACACACTCCTGAATGATGAATGGGTCAAAAGAGAAATTAAGAAAGAAATAAAAGTATTCCTGGAATTAAATGAAAAGGACAATACAACACGACAAAACCTCTGGGACACGCTGAAAGCTGTCTTTAGAGGGAAGTTTATAGCTCTAAGTGCCTACATCAAAAAATCGGAACGAACACAAATAAATGACTTAACACTTCAACTCAACACACTTAAAAAGCAACAGCAAACAAAACCCAAACCCAGCAGACAAGAAGAAATAACAAAAATCAGGGCAGAAATTAATGAAATTAAAACAAAGAAAAGAATACAAAGAATCAATGAATCCAGGAGCTGGTTCTTTGAAAAGATAAACAAGATTGACAGACTAATAGCGCAGTTAACCAAAAGAAAGAAAGAGCACCTCCAAATCAACAAAATCAGAGATGAAAGGGGAAACATCACAACAGACACCAGAAAAATACAGAACATTATGAGGGAATACTTTAAAAACCTATATGCTACTAAATTTGAAAACCTAAAAGAAATGGACGAATATCTAAAGCATGGGACCCACCAAAACTC
>NW_008352479.1:307462-307937 GCF_000622305.1 Nannospalax galili | reverse complement strand
GGAAATTAAAGGAGTAATAATTGGAAAAGAAGAGATCAAATTATCCCTTTTTGCAGACGATATGATATTATATCTAATAGATGCCAAAAATTCCACCAGAAAACTCCTAGAAATTATTAACACATTCAGTGAAGTGGCAGGTTACAAAATTAACCTACAAAAGTCTGTAGCCTTTCTATATACCAATAACAAGCAATCAGAGAAAGAGTACATGGAAACACTCCCCTTTACAATAGCCGCAAAAAAATAAAATAAAATATCTCAGAATAAACCTGACCAAAGACAATAAGTCATCTACAATGAAAATTTTGAATCTTTAAAGAAAGAGTTTGAGGAAGACATCAGAAGATGGAAGGATGTCTCATGTTCATGGATTGGAAGAATTAATACTGTGAAAATGAGCATCCTACCAAAAGCCATTTATAGATTCAATGCAAAGTCAATCAAAATCCCCATGACATTTTCCACAGAATTG
>NW_008352479.1:283993-305472 GCF_000622305.1 Nannospalax galili | reverse complement strand
TTGTCCAGTCTATAAAGAGGAGGGTCAACACAGAGAAAACATTTCCTCCATGTTTCCAAGCGAAGCCAGCCATGGTTGAGCAGGACCTTAGACTTATCTTCACAGAGGCAGAACTGGTAAAAGAAATGAGCCAGGGGCTTCTCCTAAGCCCATGTGACCCCTGAGGAACAGATCCTCAAATGACCTTAAAAGTAAAAATAAATTGGTTTATCTGGGCCAACTGTATGGCCTTAAACACCCAAAAGGAAAGTATAACCAAAGATAAAAGGGGCCAATATAATTTTTTAAGAGTCCATATGTATAGCTGAAGGATACATAACAAGCAACAAGGCCAGACAAGTGATATCTTCTTTTGAGTTGTTGGCCAGGGTAGCCAAAGGGACTCCCAGATAGTAACCCAGCGTAGAACTGGAAAAATTAACAGCAGAGCCCAATCTTATCTAAAGGAATATTGACAACTCATTGCTGCTAGATGAGGAACAGCTCACCTTCCTAAAACAAAGACCTCTAGATAGGCCTGACTAGATTCACCAGATGGACAAGTAGTGGGGATTGGCTGGGGGCGCCAACAACACAGCAGACAGTAGCAGGGATATCAGAGTATAAGGGCTCTAGTGGGGGAAGGAAGGCTATGGGAGGGTGCCATCTGGGAAGTGGGTGTATAGATGAATAAGATGGTTTGGGATGTTCTGTGTGATATACACACACAAAAAAAAATCAACAAATTTTTAAAAATGAATTATATTTGAGGAGAAAGCCTAAAAGTTTACATCATGTTAATTAGTAGAGGTGATAAATATTACCATTGAAATGTACCCGATGACTTTATAGGCACACACAGGTGCCAAGGATCCAAGTGCAACCGATTATGACTAGTAATAATCAGAGTAGACATGCATGTGTCAACATCTCATTGTTATGAGCAAAAAAAAAATGAGTCTTACTGTAAGAAACAGTATATTTTAAAATGAAATGGAGATCTTTTTTAAAAGTTAAAAACTCATTCAATTTTATGTCTTGCAGGGCTTATACTGAATTCAGTATTGTATAACTGTGTATTAATTCAACAGCGAACCTAAAAATTTTATAGCCACTTTTGAAAGCGATGTATCTTTGTTCTGGAAACTATTAATGAGTATGTTAAAGCTGTAATGAAATGCTTCTGAAAAAAACAGAATGATAATTTTTAATATTTTACTATTTTTATTTTATATGTATGACTGTATTGCCTGCACGTATGTAAGTGCGCCCATGTTGTGCAATGCCTGCGGAGGTTAGAAGGGGGTGTCAGATCCCCTGGAACTGAAGTTAGGGACAGTTGTTAGCTGTCATGTGGGTACTGGGAAACAAATCTCGGTCCTCTTTAAGAGCAGCCAGTGCTCTTAACCACTGAACCATCTCTCCAGTCCCAGAATGATCATTTTTTAAATGTGTGAGAAATAGTGTTATATGTTCAGGAAAGTTGAGTTTATGAAAAGCAGCATCAGGAGGAAAAGGACGCAGGCTGGCAGGCTGGTAGACAGTCGGCAAGGCCTAGACAGGGCAGCAGGTAGTACAGACTGCCCTTAATAGGTGACCAGTTTCCCGGTGGACTGCCCTCAGTGGATATCCAATTTCCCAGGCTGCCAGGCCAGTGTAATAGTGACCAGAGAGGCTTCCTTCCAGCAAATTCCAAAGGAGATAGCAACAGTTACCTCTTGTTTAGTGTGTTCATGGGCTTCCTTTCTCCTTTGTGTTTTCCCCCAGAGTTCTGTGAGCACCCTGACTAGCTTTGCTCCTGAAGGAGGCTACAGCGGGTCTGACTCTGGCAGCCTTCCACGGAAGTCAGATGTACAGGACATCTTCTCCCATTTCAGAAAGTCCCATTTTTCATTACAGTGAGCCTAAGCACATTTTTGGAAGGTAAATCTGCTAACCTGCAAGAATTGCCAAGTTGACACAGATAATGGAAAAGTAGAGGCTGGCACTAAGTACACAAAAAGAGTCAAAGAAATACATCCAAATGTAAACTAAATACTAGACAATGGGGCTACCATTCTTTTTCAGTAGAATTCCTACAAACTCAGACTCCAAGAAGCCAGGCTCTACTCTTCAGCACTAATTATACTTCATAAAAATTAAAGACCTGGGCTGGCGAGATAGCTCAGAGGGTACAGGCACTTGCCAGACAACCTGAGTTCAATCCCTGGGACCCACATGCAGAAGGAGAAAACTGACCTGAAAGTTCTCCTCTGACCTCCACATGTGCTGTGGCACATGCAATGCCCCCCCACACACATTCATATATGTTGTACAGGACACTCCTCTGAGCCAGATAGACACCATCTTCCTAAGTTTTGCCCTGTTTGCTTACAAAAGATCATCACAATTGGGCTTGTTGACTGCACCTGGCCACATCTCCCAACTCGTGGTACACGTTTTGGCCCTAATTGCACATGGCCTAGGGGCTAGAGTATACAAGCTGGGAAAAACTAAGGGAGGGGGGCTCCATGCTTGGGTGAAGACTTTTCAATGCAACCTTAGAGGGGAACACACACATTCCTGTAAGTGGCCCCTCACCCACCTCTCCGTAAGTAAGCCCAATAAAC
Source organism: Nannospalax galili (assembly GCF_000622305.1). Lineage (NCBI taxonomy): Eukaryota > Metazoa > Chordata > Mammalia > Rodentia > Spalacidae > Nannospalax > Nannospalax galili. Next base: position 302,884 of record NW_008352479.1, on the reverse strand, counting down.
TCATTGGTTTCCCAGAGTGCCCTTTGGTGGAATTGTAACTCCGTTTGTCATTGAGGCCAAGGGAGGAGGTTTGTTGCTTCCATCTCCCCATGGAAAGGAGTTTAAGTGACCACACAAAATAAATAAGTCATGTTTTTATTTAGGAAATACAGTATTTATTATAAAGTATATTATCTGTGTCTAGGTTTTGAAACTAAAAGGAAGATCACGAGAGGAGGTAAAGAGATCTTGAGGGAAGGGGATTTTTAAAAAAGTAATAGAATTCAGCCAGGTGTGGTGGCACACACCTTTAATCCCAGCACTCAGGTGGCAGAGGCAAGTGGATCTCTGTGAGTTCAAGGTTAGCCTGGTCTACATAGCAAGTGCCAGGTCAGCTGGGGCTACAGAGAGACCCTGTCTCAAAAAGGCCAAAAAAAAAAAAAAAAGTAATAAAATTCATAGAACATGAAAGTAGAAGGGGCAAAACCAGCCAGAGCACTCAGGGGACAAGGGAAACAGTGGGTTGGGGAGACGAAAACCCACTTCTTTGTATGCTAGCTTAAAGTAATTACCAAATTTAAAGCAATAAATAAATTCAACATAATTACATATGATACAATGTACTGGGTTTATAATTACCATTCTAAAATTAAAACGCACATATTCTAATGCCTTGTTTTTACTACTTTCTAGTATGGTAAATACCAACATATATATAATGCCCTGACAACAAGCCACTTGGGGGAGACGTGGTTTGCTTTAGCTTGCAAGTCCAGGTTTAGTCGATTACAGGGAATTACAGGCAGCAGTAACTAAAAACTAGTTAAATCAGACCCACAGTTAAGAGCAGAGTGGATGAACGCACGCATGCTCACTTGCTTGTGCTCAGCTTGATTTCCCCAGTCTTAAACAGTCCAGTAGCTCTGCCTAGAGAATGGTGCCACCCAGGGTGAGCTGGGTCTTCCCACATCAATTAACTTAAAAGACAGTCCCCCATAGGCCAACTCAATGTAGACAATCCCCCTTAGGACTCTCCAGATTATTCTAGGTTTTGTCAAGTTGGCAATTAAAACTAACCAGCTGCTTCCCTGGGCTGCACAACCCACCAGCCTCTTTCCTGGACACCGGGGCTGACCTCTCGGCCCGGAACAACCACTGCTTCCTGATCCTTTGCATCCAGACCAACCCAGTTCCTCCCTGCAGTCCCTAGGAGCCCTTGAGGCCTCTTCCCATCCACATCTCCCTTTGCATTCCTGGGAAAATGAACAGCAGACCCCAATCTTATCTAAAGGAATATTGACAATTGATTACTGCTAGATGAGGAACAGCTGATCTTCCTAAAACAAAGACTTCTAGATAGGCTGACTAGATTCACAAGATGGACAAGTAGTGGGGTCGGTTAGGGGTGCTACTCCTCACCTGCTTCCCCTCACTGCCTCTTAAATTCATGACCTCATTCATTATGTTATTTTAAATATTTCAGGTCTTTCTTTCTGTACCTGGTGTTATTCTCTTACAGTCCATGTTCTACAGAATAAAAGGTCAAAATTGAAGTCAAAAAGTCAAAATTACCTGTCAAAATAAAGCCCTTCCTGTGCTGCTTATCACTGTGAGTGACTCTTGGGGGGCTAGGAAACCTAAAGGGCAAAGCGATGCCCTAGAAACCCTATGGGAAATATACACAGAGTGTCTGAACATTAATACATATGTTCCCTGCCTAGGAGCTTCTTGGCAGGGAAAACAGTGCAAGATAGAAGAGACCGCCCTTAGAATGACAGGCATGTCTTACAGGGCTCATACTGAGTTCAATATTGTATAACTGTATTAATTCAAGAGTGAACCTAAAAAATTTTACAGCCACTTTTGAAAGAGATGTATATTTTCTCTGGAAACTGTTATTGAGTATGTTAAAGCTGTAATGAAATGCTTTTTCTAAAAAAAATTTAAATATTTATTTATTTATTTAATTTCCAGGGGCTCCAATGACCTCATCTGACCTCTGTGGGCACTGCATGACATGGGTGCATTTACATACATGCAGGCAATACACTCATACACATAAAATATAAATAATAAAATATTTTTTAAAGAAAACCAAACCAGAGAGACATCTTAGACCATGCGTGGCAAGTACCACCTAACAATCATCAGTAGGAGGGTGCTAATCCCAATACGCCTTGTCAATATGGTCACTCAACCTCTGATAACCCCTCCTTCCTGTCAGCCAGGTTGTCTTTGTAAATGAGAACTATGGGGTGAATGTAAGAAGGAAAAAAGAAAATGAGTTCCACCAAGCCTTGCTGAGAGGTTTCCCATATATAGTCTCAGAGCTGTATATGAAGGCACTCAGTCTCTGGGCATCCAGTGGTGATGTTAGTCCAGCTGCTGGGGAGAAGACCCCAGGCAGAAAGAAAAAAACCTTTGGCCCTTGAGGTAGGGAGTTGCCAGAGAGAAATGATCCCAACCTTGCATAGAACTGTCCTCCATAGCTACAGCAAACATTTGGGGCTTTTGGAGTTCTAAAGAAGAACAGAAGGTTCACGTGTGATTAGCTTTAATTTTCAACCTGACATAACCTGGAGTCAACTGGGAAGAGTTTCAATGAGGGATTGTCTACAATGAGGTGGCCTGTGAGCATGTCTTTGGAGGATTATCTTTAATGGTGGACATCCCAGACCACTGTGGGTAGCACCATTCCCTATGCAGGAGTTTCTGAACTGTTTAAGAGTGGAAAAATCAGTTGAACACAAGGAAGCAAATACACATGCATTTATTCCTCTCTGTTCTTCACTATGAATACTATGTGACTGGCTGTTTCAAGTTCCTGCCTTGACTTCCCCATAGCAATGAAATATGAACTGGAATTTTTAGTCCAACCCTCACTTCCCTAAGTTTCTTTTTATCAAGGTATTTTATCACAGCAACACCAATGACACTGAGACCGTCCAGAACAGGGTTACTGAACACACCTCGCTGGCACAGTTTTTCTCGCTGACTCTTGCAGCAGTTCTGTGAGGCAAACCTGATTCTTGCATCTGTCAGATGAGTAACTGGAGGTTCGGAAAAGCTAGGCCACCAGGCCACACAGATGGTACATGACAAAGCCAGAATCCCAAAACAAAGCAGCAGGACTCTGTGTGAGTAACTCTCCTCATCCTTGTGACAAAACAAAGATGTTAGGTCTGAGGAAGAACGGGGCTTGAGAGAGATGGAGATGGATCACTCGTCACAAAAAGAGTTTATTAGAGAGCCTGGCAGAGGAGTGAGATGAAGTATAGTTTCCTCCATTCAGAGACAGCATTTAGTTCTTTCAAGGTCCCTTGTTGAAGAGGAAAATAAATAAATAAATATATCCATGCATTTAATGTTGTGCTTTGTATGTCTGAGATGCTTTTCTTATGACTGATTCTTGTACCTTACTCTGCTTTAAAGACAACTGGAAGTCCCTCTGTAATCTCTGTAATGCCTTCTTAGTAAATGCTTAATATACTGAGAGAGAACACAGCCGGGCCAGAAGCAAAGACCACAGTTATCTAGTGAAATGTCTGTTAACCGTTGTGTTGGTGCAAGTAGCAGCACCTACAAAAATCCTATAGAAGCTTATGGATTTCTGTGATAATCCTCAGAGTGTTAGCTGGTCTGGATCTGCTAGTGAGTTCTCCAGCTCTCTTAGGTGAGGGCTTGATTTCTCAGCTGACTGATTTTCCATAACATTGTGAGAAAGTAGACAGGGGACACTGTTGTGCCTAAAGAAATTGGCTCAATGTCAGTTGACCTCATGCAGTTAGAATTAGAGATGTTATATTTTCTTATATTTCTAGCTGAAGCAGGTGTTGAAAGGGTCCCAAGGACATACTTGGAGAAGAAGAGCCCGGAAGAGCAATGTGCCTAGTTGGCATGTGACGAGACAGCTCTGTCTGTAGCCCTTCTCTGTTTAGGGGTTTGCTGTCTGGAAATGCCCCGTCTCAGGAGGAGAGGGAGGATTTGGCTCCTGTAAGGGCTGTGAAAGTACAAAAACTGCAGAGGGCTGTGGTGGAACTGTGAGGTTCCTCACAGCTGGAAGGGCTGGATCTAGCAAAGAGGAGGGTTTGTTCTGCCTCACAGCTCAGGGAAGCCATGGTGTCAGGATAAGGTTCTGTTAGTGGCAGCAGCAGCATGAGGTGGGTGATCATGAGAGCAGCAGACAGGAAGTAGAGTGCTAGACCAGAACCCAGGCTGGGCTATACCTTAAGACCCAGCCCTAGTGGTTTGCATCTACCACCTAAGCCCAACATCCCAAACATTCCACAACCTCCCAAAACAGCGCCACTAGCTGGCAACACACACACACACACACACACACACACACACACACACGCACACACGAGTTTGCTCATCCAAACAACTGAGACTGTAGGGGACATTTCATGTTTAAACCACAGTTGAGTGCAGGCATCTTCCTCCTTCCTACCGAAGCCTTGGCTGCAGGATTCATTGAGTTCCTTTCCCCTAACCTCCAGTGATCTTGGCTGCCACTTAAATCCAGCCCTATCTCCCTGTATTTGCACATCCTCTGCCACAGGAAACTCCTCCTAGGGAAGAACACTGTGGGTCGACTGCCAGGAATGGAGAAATTCCTGCCCATGTTCACCATTCCCAATGAGTAGTGAGAACTCACTGTATGATAGGTCCGTGTGTGGAACTGAACCATGCCACTCACAGGTTCACATCATACTCACATACAGTCACATGCAAACTGGCGTGTGCGTGTGCATGCACGCACACACACACATACACACACAGAGTCTGCTCATTTTCCAGACAAGCTCTAACCTGGCTTAGCGCTTAGGCTTGCACACAAGACTAACCTGGCTTACTGCTACAGACCGGGTAAAAATCTTGTTTTCCTCATTGGATTTCAAAACAGAGCAATCAAGCCATGATCATTTTGAGCTTGCTAGGAACCATTTAAATGTCACACAAGGTGAAGTTTATTTAGGAGGCAGGATCGAGGTGCATTCCTGTCTAATATTTCCCCATTGCATTGAGAAAATGCTTTTACATAAAGTTTGCAGAGCAGTGTAATAGTGTGAGATAACAGGCCACTCTTTAACCTACACAAAGCAATTTCAAGTATCCTTTTGTAGTTTGAATGTGAAATGTCCCCCACAGGTTCATATGTTTAAATGCTTCATCTTTAGCTGGTGGTGCCATTTTGGACTATTGTGGTACCTTTAGGAAGCAGGGCCTCACTAAAGGAAGTAGGTCACTGGGGGCGGAACTTGATATTGTATAACCCAGGTGCACTTTCTCTCTGCTTCCTGACTGAAGATTCAATGTGACCAGCTGACTCACGCTCCTGCCACCAGGCCTTCCCTGCCAAAATGACTGTATCTTTGCGGACTAAAATATTCCTCTCTAAAGTTGCTTCTTGTCAGGAATTTAGTCACAGAAACAGCACAAGTAACTAATACACATTCTTACAGGTTTTTTTTACAGAGAAAAAATTTTAATGCTGATGTAAGTTAGCCTTATATGTTTCTTGGTCCATTTCTGTAAGTCCCACCCATGTGTGGTGTGTGTGTGTGTGTGTGTGTGTGTGTGTGTGTGTGTGTCTAGTCAGCTTTCTGTAGCCATGAAAAAATCCAAGGATCAAAAGCAACTGGGGGGGTGGGGTGGAGAAAGGGTTTATTTCATCTTACAGCTCACAGTCCATCATCAATTCTTTGAGAATGTTGATCATATTCAATTCAGAACCCCCCCATCTCCTCTCAGATGAAACCTCTTTTCATTCTTTCTTATGGTCTATCTGTCTCTACCTGTTCTCTTTGTAAACAGAGCAAAGTGCAGAATGGCTGAGAAGAATGATAATGGTTCCCCTCAACTCCCAGCATCTTCTAAGACCATCCTTTCCTATCTCCACAAAGATGCAGCTTGGAGAGTCAGGAAGGACCTGGTTCTAAAATGTTCTGCCACTGGAAGAAACAGCCAGTGACGAATCCAATCATTGACATCCTTTGAGGAACTCAGCTACTTATCTCCAACAGCCCAGCTGTGAGGAATCTGCTTCTTCCAGAAGACCTCAGAATCCCCTGTGGACCTCAAAACTTTGGCTGGGAGTATTGGAAGTATACATGTGGTTGACTGTTGACTGTCTAATTTTTTCATCTATTTTGTTGGGTGGGAGAACTCACACACACACCAGCAATGCATATGGAGGTCAGAGGACAACTTTCAGGAGTCAGTTCTCTCCTTCTACCATTATAGGTCCTGGGGATCAAACTCACATCATCAGGCTTGGTGACAGGTACCTTTACCTGCTGAGTCATCTTGCCAGCCCTTGACTATTTTTAATCATGTCATCCCAGCAGGTGAACATCTGAAGGCTAGCTGTGAATTTGGGTGTCTCTCTGAGCACACTGGCATGCTTATATGCAGGCAGGAAGCATGTGGCTGTTTAGCCTGTGGGGCCAAAGACAGCTGGCCAGGTTCCTTATGCCTCTGCCAGCAGCAAATGTGCTGTCAATACAAAATGATTTGGGGGCAGAGAATGCCTTGGGTAGCCAAGTCAACTGTTATAATGGGCTGGGCTCTCAGCCAGGACACATTGGAAGAATGTTGATAATGGTGTGGGCATCTTTCTTTCCCCAGTGCCATTTTCTTTGTAAGCAGGGAGGCTGCCAGCTGAGCAAGAGGCTACATACCATATACACTTTCAGGGCGCTAGCCGAGGCCATATCATGAGTCTGTAATAGGTTGTAAGGCTAATATTTTATCTAGCCTACAACACCTTCCTTTGGTCATTTATTACAAGTGCCACTTTGACAGTGGGAGACAGATTCTCCAAGACATAACTTGTGACATGGCTCACTATACAAATGTGCTGTTTTGAAGAAACTGGTCAAATTTCTGTTATTTGGTGGGGGGGGTTGTTACTGTTGTTTGTGTGTTTTGAGACACGGTCTTGTATAGCACAGGCTGATCTTGAACTCACTATACAGCCAAGGCTGACCTTGAACTCCTGATTCTCTTGCCTCTGCCTCCAAGTGCTAGAATTACAGGCACTCTCACATGTATGTTCATCCCTCTCATCAACTCTAAAAGAGAAGGATTCTGCTGCAGGGCACGACTCCACACAACAGTGCACAGCCACCCACAGCACCTCCTCACATCCATCACTCTTAATTTGATAGTGTTTATCACTTATGGGATCAAGGAATTCAAAAGGGAAGTGCTAGAAGCCTGGGAGGTTGCCAATAGGTACCATCAATACCTCTTTGGTCCACAGGGAATTCACACTATGCACGACAGGTTTATGTAGGTCCACATCAAGAAAAAGTAACAATGAGGAATGAAGGCAGACTCATGTTCTCTCTTCCTTTTTCAGAACTGGACAGCCAGGTACGGTGGTGTCCCCATTGCTTAGTTAGGCTCCAACAGATGTCAGATTTTTCCTTGGGATTAACTGGCAGTATTGTTTATGGGTTCTGATGAGGATTAAAGCCATACTATTCCTACCTGGGTAGGCTAGTTGTTGCTTCTCTGGCAACATCATTCTGAGGTGGAGCACATGACTCCATCCACGGTTCCTCTGGGGGAGTAGCTTGATGTTGACCATGGTCGACTAAAGACGGACATGTGAACCCAGGGTAGGGTTGCTAGGAAAGAAAATCCATGTGTTGGGTAAGCCTGACCAGTCTCTCTATGTGAATGTAAATTATAAAACCAAGGTCCTAGAAGCCAGGCATGGTAGTGCACACCTATGACTCCAGTGCTCAGGAAGTAGAGGTAGAAGGACTCTGAGCTCCAGATCAATGTGAGCTACATAGAAAGACCCTGTCTCAAAACAAGATCCTATGCTTAAATTCTGAGATTTAAAAAAACCAAGATCCTATGCTTAAATTCTGAGATGTGTAGTTACCTATCTAATGAACCAGAGCCAGAGTCGTCCCAGTGCTTATTGAAGACAAAAATGAAGAAGTAGAAGTAAAGGATTCCACTGCCTATGAGTTAGAGACTTGGGTCCTGGTGGGCCAGGCCTGCCCATTAGCCTGGCTAGGCTTTATTTCCAGCCTCTGGAAACCTGTTTAGTTGCATGTAATGCACAATTTCTCTTCTTTTTTAAAAATTTATTATTTTTATTTTATGTGTATGAGTGCATTGCCTGCATGTATGTAAGTGTACATACATGCAAGATCTGTGGGAGTCAGAAGAGGATGTTGGATCTCCTGGAACTTGAGAAAGGATGGTTGTTAGCTGCTATGTGGGTGCTGGGAACTGAAACCAGGTCCTCTGCAAGAGCAGTCGGTGCTCTTAACCGCTGAACCATCACTTCAGCCTCTCTCTTCTCTTTTTAATTTATTTTTTTTATGTGTATGTGTGTATTGCCTGCATGTAGGTAAGTGTACCCATGTCGTGCAATGCCCGTGGAAGTCAGAAGAGGCTATTGGATCCCCTGGGACTGGAGTTACAGACAGTTGTTAGCTGCCATGTGGATGCTGAAGACCCTGTCTAAAAATAAAAAAGAAACTATATTCATATTAATGAAGCAAATACTTGTGTTTGAAGGAATTATTGAAGTCTCACACTTCTTTAAGTACTCAATAGGAACCTGGAGAAAATAGAAATTGTGATGTATTTTATTACTGGAATAAGTATGCAAAAGTGTTGTGTTGCCCAACACAACACAAGTGCAGAGAAATTGCCAAATTCCTCCGAGCTTGGATTTTCTTACTGTGACATACATTTATTAAAATCATTGATATTTTGTCATCTAGGAATATCATCCAAAGTCCCTACCTCTCTGATTCTCACAGAGTTTATGGCTCTGTGGGAAGATTTTGTCTTTTATACAACTAGCATAGAAGCACGCCAGCCCTCCATTGATGATGTCGTGGGCTGCAGGCATTTAACGTGCTCTTGCTGTTGCCTGACAGAAATCCAGAGGGAAATCCAAGTGGGAGGAAACTAAATTGCACTCTTTGGCTACTGGGAAAACTTTTCATGCTTATCTGAATGTAATGGATTTGCTTCCTATTCTTACAGTGTTTTCTCCTTTGGGAAATTCTATAATTGTTAGCATTTATACACAAGACCAGTAGACTTTAAATCACTTCTTTTTAAAATTATTTTTATTGTATGTGTATGTTTACCTGCATGTATATATGTATACCACATGCATGAATTACCCGCGGAAGACAGGAGAGGGTGCTGGATCCCTGTAACTGGAGTTACAGAGGATTGTGAGGTGCCACGCAGATGCTGGGAACCAAACCAGGGTCATCTATGAGAACAGTAAGTGCTCTTAACCAATGAGCCATCTCTCCAGCCCCAAATCCCTTCATCTTTATGTTAAAGGGTGACATTGCTCTCAGCTACACTGGCTGGCTAGCAAGCCCCTGGGATCTGCCTATCTCTGACCCCCAGTTCCAGGGTTACAGGCACACACAATCATGCCTACTTTTTTATGTGGGTGTTAGGAATCTGAACTCAGATCCTCATGCTTGTGCAGCATGTGTAGGGCAAATTGATTAGAAACTTTTTTCAAGGCTGCATTAATGATATGCTGCTCATATTTGTTGCTAATATATAGTAACATTCAAAGGGTTTGTAAATAATGAAGCTTACACTGGCAAGTGAGAGTTGTTTTTGTGTGACAGTAACCATTTTCAACTAATCAGATTTAACTTACATTATGCTGGGAATGCTGAAGTCTTTCAAAGACTGAGAATAAAAGATTCCCAAGGGTGGTAACTATAAGTAGAAATGATTCTGTGTTCACTAATCCATTTATAATGAAATAGTTACTGGTTGCATATTGTAAATGATTAAAGAACCAAAAAGAAAATAATGCCTGTGGGTAGACTGCTACATTGGAGCACCTTCTAACACACTCGTGGTTGTTCTGAACAATCATATTGACAAGATTCATGGAGAACTATGTATGTGTATTAAAAGGGCAGAGCATTTGATAGGCGTCCACTCCTCTTGGGAGGAAAAGGCCCTGGCCAGCTCTGGAGAGCCTTGCATTCACAGGTCAGACACTACCCCGTGTTTGTGTGCCTCAGTTTCCTCAGCCCTAAAAAGGAATCAAGTGGAACTGTTGAGATAGCTCAGTAGGTAGAGGCACCTGCCCTCAAGCCTGACGACCTGAGTTCAATCCCTAGAACTTACGTGGTGGAAGGAGAAAACTAATTCCTGTAAGTTGTCTTCTGACCTCCACGCATGCACCATGGCATGCTCACCCCCAAACCATTCTACACACAAAAATAAATAAATAAAAATTAGTTTTAGTTTTCAAAGGAATCAAATGACTTCCAGAGTGGTATAGAAAGTCAAGTTAAATGAGATGAGAGATGAGCACTATGTGGGAGATTAAAGAGTCACAGTCCATGGGACTAGAAAGATGACTCAATGAGTAGAGTGCTTGCTGCACAAACATGAGGACCTGAATTCAGATCCCTAGCACCCACATAAAAAGTGTGCATGATTACGTGTGCCTGTAACCCTGGAACTGGGGGTCAGAGATAAGCAGATCCCAGGGGCTTGCGGCCAGCCAGTACAGCAAAACAGTAAGCTCCAGGTTCAGTTAGAGACCCTGTATCAAAAAATAAAGTAGGGGTGACAAGATGGCTCAGTGTGTAAAGGTACTTGCTGCCAATCCTGATGACTTGAGTTCCATCCCTGGAACCTGTAGGGTAGAAGGAGACAACTGACTCTTGAAACTTGTCCTTTGACTTCCATACTCATTGGCCTGCCCACATACATACATACACACACAAAATAAATAAATAAATAAAATGATCACAGTACAGTAGAGAAGCAATTGAGGCAAGCATCCCGATGTCAGCCTCTGACCTTCAAACACCTGCACAGGAAATACACCTACATACATACATACAAAACACACATACATATGCATAACACACACACAGAGATCACATTATACAGTGTGGCTCCACCATCCGCATTACAACGGACCATCTCATAATCTAGACGCACAAATGCTTCGGTCTCATTAATTCTTCTGCTCGCCTGTGCGACACAGATGTTTTGATGGAGTTTTAAATGACCAGCTGTCTCTTTACTAAACTAGAATCTATTTGAAACATATGAATATATGATCTTGATGTTCAAGATAAACTATCCTTGTATAAAGAGACGTCCCATCTCTGGGATTGTGGGTTGACTACAAATGAAGTCAGAATTCACCACTGGAGAGAGATATGAGTTGTCACTAAACTGAAGCATCAAAGAAGGAAAGTGACTAAAGAGAAGAGGAGATCAAGGCTTAAAGGAGGAGAAAATGAACTTTTGCCGACAGTTTTTCCTATGTTAGGCCTTGATTCCAGACACCATCCTCCATATTTTTACTGTTGAGCAAAATGATGTTCAAAGAGAAGCAAAATCAGTTTGTCTAAGCTCCCTCAATTGGATCTTGTACTCGGGTTGACCAGCTCCAAGCTCTTCCCTCTCAGCATCCTGCACACAGAAGCTAGGAGCACAGATTCCAGCAAAGCCGTTCCACTCCCTTCTGAGAACTCCGGCTCCAAACATTTCTCTTTAATATTTAATTCCTCATTTCCCATGGGATAGTCTCTATCTCAAAATTATAAATATGAAATTTGACCTACTTCTAGAATACCAAAAGCTAATTTGACAGTCCGCAGACCAGAAAGTCATCAACATGAATATTGACATTCTAGAGAGCCTGCTTCATGAAATCGTTCATTTCATTGAATCTGGAGCAATTGGAGCTGTGTGTCCAAAGCTTCATTTGCCTAAATTCATGTGTAAAGAGAAGGGAAGCCAGGATAGAAATTAGCACCTTCCATTTGTCCATCATATTTACAATCTTGGGGCTGGGCATGGTAAGTAAAATTGAAAATAGGCTCGTGGGGGCTGGAGAGATGGCTCAGCAGTTAAGAGCTCTTGCTGCTCTTCCAAAGGACCCAGGTTCAGTTCCCAGCACCCACATGGCAGCTGACACCAGTCCTTAATCCTTGTTCCGGGGGATCTGATGCTCTCTTCTGGCTTCCAACGACACCAGGTATACATGTAGTGCACTTACATGCATGCAGGCAAAACACACATCACACATTCACATGAATTTTTTTTTTAAGAAAATAGGCTATTGTACTGAAAATTTCATTTCCAAATAAATCTGGTTAGAAATAATTGATAGTCTCCCAACTTTGGAAATGTTCAAGGGTAAGCAGAATTTGGTAGGTAATCAATTGTGAAAATCTGGTAAACAGATAAAAGTCAATACTTAGGCAGATGGATCCATGGATCTATCCAGAGAAATGTCAGATAGTCCTGCCTCATTCCATGAACTAGCTCTACTTAGAAAAAAAGGAGAATTGTTCTTCCCTCTTCTATTGTGTATCAGACATCTGATAAATGCAGCTGTCTGGGGGCAGGGTCCTGGAATAGCCATACTGTTCATCCCTGTCCCCATATGTGCTGGATAGCTTTAGTGTCAACTTGACACAGCTGGGTTGAGGGAGTTTCAGTTGGGGAATTGCCTCTATTGGACTGGCCAGTGGCCATGTCTGAGAGCATCTTCTTGATGAGTGATGTGGGAGGGCCCAGCCCACTGTAGGTGGTGCCACCCCTGGGCAGGTGGGCCTGTGTTGCATAAGAAAGCAGGCTGAGCAGGGGCCAGGGGAGCAAGCCAGTAAGCAGTGTTCCTCCATGGCCTGTGCTCCAGCTCCTACTTCCAGGTTCCTGCCCTGAGTTCCTACCTTGGGCTCTCTGATGAACTGCGACCTGGGAGATGTAAGCTGAATAAACCCTTTCCTCCCCATGTTGGTATTGGTCAGAGTATTTTGTCACAGCAATGAAGAAACAAACTGAAACACTATAAGATTTGTGCATGGATGTCGGGGACGGACAAAGCCCCACCCCTAGCTCAAAAGCTATACAGCTACTGGTTGCTGGGGGAGGAGAGTCAGCTTTCATCATGAATGTGGCACTGGAGTTGTCCATGCTCCAGTAGATGGCCACACACTCCCGTGCATACTGACAGCGCTAACTATACTCAGTGGATTAAAAAAAAAAAATGGGACATGAAGTTGGGAGGGAGATGTGATGGGAGGGTTGGGGGAGTTGGAGAAGGAGGGTAGACATGATCAAAATATATAGTGTGTATGTGTGAAATTATCAAAGGATAAGTGATTTTTTTAAAAAAAGAAAAGAAAGACTTATGGACTCATTGGACTCCCAAGACTTCACAGAAGAACAGAGCAGGAAGAAGCAGTGTGAGGCTGAGGAGGCTGTTGCTTTCTAGAAAAGTCTGAGGTGTGTGGTGTGAGAACAGGGAGTAAGAAGTAAGATTGAATGGTGCTGTCCACCCTGCATGGCACAGCAAGCAGGCCCTCACTGGAGGCCAGTGCCTAGCTTTTAGATATCTCAGACTCCGGGAATGGAAGAAATAAATGATGTGTGTGTGTGTGTGTGTGTGTGTGTGTGTGTGTGTGTGTGTGTTTGTGTATGTGTATGAGGGGCGCATGTATCAGTGTATTTTTGTATATGTATGTGTGTGAGTTTATTTTGTGTGTGTGTGTGTGTGTGTGTGTGTGTGTGTTTGTGTATGTGTATGAGTGGTGCATGTATCAGTGTAATTTTGTATATGTATGTATGTGCGATTATGTTATGTATGTGTGACTGTGTGTGTATGTATGTGATTGTAGGGTGTGGGGTGAGGGGTGTGTGTGTGTGTAGGTGTGTGTATATCAGACAGATCAGAGGTCAACCTTGGGTATTGTTCCTAATGGGAGACCCTTTTTTTGAAACAGGGTCTCTCACTGGCCTAGAATTCCAGTGAACCTCAGGGACAGGCCTGTCTCTGTCTGCCCAGAGCTGGGATTGCAGGCATATACCCCTATTCCTGGCTTTCAAATGAGAGTTCTGGGGATCTTAACTAACTTAACAAGCTGAGGTATCTTGCCAGCCCTGTTGAATGACACTGTTCCTGGGGCGACATGAACAAATATCTACTCAGCCCAGGCAGACGAAAGTAATGATTGCAACAAAGTCCAACTTGGTGAGCTGGAGAGTTTATTGGGGTTGCTTATAGGAGCATGGGCTAGGACTTCCTTACAGAAGCCTAGATCAGTCTGAGCAGCTGCATCACTGAGAGCACACCTCAGCACAGTGACAGCCCATGAAAGCTGGAACCCTGGAGCTCCCAGCACAACAGGTCTGCAAATCTCACTTGGCAACATGACTGGCAGTCTCCTCCCCTTCAGTTTACTTCTTCCTTAACTCTACGGAGGACGTCGTGAATCTTGTCTCAGCTTTCTGGACTTTGAAGTTTGAGGACTTCCCGTGTCTCAAGAGCCTTCTCCTCCCTCCTGAGGGGAAATGTTGGGAGGAAATTGCTGCACAGCAAGCCCCTCTGTCCTTCATAAATTATCCAATCTTGGCACTATGTTATAGCCACAGAAAACAGACCAAGACACATGAGGACAATCTTGCTGCCCTCTGTCAGTGCTAATACTCATGGTTAACTGAGCCTGGCTCTGGATCTCAGGTCACTTGCAGACCTATGGAATGCGTTCCCATCCTCTCATCCCACTGTCCATGTGCATCCTTGGCCCATTTCCCTGCATCAAGGCTGACTGCAGCAGTTCTTCCTCTCGCTTCCTATAATTACTCACAATTCTAAATCTTCTGCCATGACTGGGTAGATCTCAGCAACTGTGTTTCTGCATCTCTAGCAGTTTTCATCTGCAGAGAGCAACTAGGGACAGAGTACAAAAGGGCATTTCTCCCTCACATTCCCAACAGTGATTTGGGAGGGGCAGCCATAACTACTGATGGCAGTGAGGCCAGGAGAGGTCTCATGCCCTCAAGTCATAGGCTTTTCTTCATTCCCCTTCTCCTAGACTCCCCAGACTGTAAGGGTGGCACTTAGAGGTTTGCATTCAGCTCCACTGGCCTGCAGTACCACCTTGACAGCTCTCCTGGCCTGCAGAACCCCTTTACCAGAGCTACCCAGAAGGACAAGCTTACCACTGAGCAAAAGAATAAGCCATTCTATTAAATGTGAAGCCAAAGTTGGCCAAACTGGACTGGACTTAAGCTCTGCTTCTCCTCTTTAGCATTTGGTAACCCTGGGAAAACCACATGTATTGATTATTTTTCTTATTGCTGTGATAAAATACCACAAAAAGGCAACTCAAGGAAACAAGAGTTTGTTTTGGCTCATAATGTGAGGGTGCAGTCCATCATGGCACAGAAGCAGGAGTGTGAGGCAGCTGGTCACATTGTGTCCACAGGCAGGGAATGGAGAGGTAAATGCTGGTACTCAGCTGGCTTCTTCCTTTTTATTAAGGCCGGGAACCCCATGGGATGGTGCCAGGTTAATCCATAGATCATTAAAATTAACCTGCTAAGAAAGATTTGTTTGATAGATATACCAACATAAAGACTTGAGTGATCTAAGTCAGTCCAGGAGTGGTGGTACATGCCTACAGTCCCAGATACACAGGGTGAGAAGAGCTCACAAGTTCAAGAGCTGCCTGGACAACATTGCAAGACTAAAACAAAGATCTGGCAGGAGGACTGTTGTGAGTTAGGTCAATCTAGACAACAGAAGCAAATCCTGTCTGAAAAACAAAGGGGAAGGAGGCAAGGAGGAAGACACAGATGAAGATGAATGAGAGCGTGCAAGAGCTGGTGGTGCACACTTGTCACACCACTTGGGACGGTCAGCAAGATCACTAGTTTGAGGTCAACCTGGACCTGTATAAGAAGACTGTTGCACTATTTTTTTTTCCTTTTTCCCTTCTTGGGAGGTTTTTTCGAGAGCCCTCTGAGGCCCCAGGGCTCACAGACTAACAAGACATTTTTAGTTTGGGTTTTGTACCGTTTTATATGACATTGGGAGGGGATGACTTAGAAAGCTAGGCTCCTCATAACCCCCGTGCCCCGCCATTCCCAATTGCTTTTGCACCCCACACCCACTCCATCTCACCCCACAGTCTGCCGCATCTCCTTTGGCAGGGTATCTCTCGGAGTTTCAAAATGGCCACGCTAACTCTCCACAGCTAACTCTCTAACTCTTCGTCCCCGGGTAGCTCCACCCCTCTTCCCAGGGTGCTCCTTGTGTTGCCCCTGGCTGGCTTACACTTTTCGGAGAAATGAGTAATTTGGGGGCTACAGAGACCCTGTTCAGAAGGTTGTTAGGAGACTGGCAAGATGGCTTAGCAGATAAAGGCACTTGACAAGTTTGACAACCTGAGTTTGATCCACTGGACATATATGGTGGAAGGAGAAACCGACTCTTGAAAGTTGTCCTTTGACCACCATGTGTGCGCCGGCGGTGGGCACACACACACACACACACACGCACACACACACACATAAATAAATGTAATAAAAACTATTTTTAAAATTTGCCTAGCAATTCTACCGTTTATGATATATTTAAACCACTTCATCCTTGATGGGACTGGAGAGAGATGGCTCAGTTGCTCAGTGGTTAAGAGCACTGGCTGTTCTTTCAGAGAACGCAGGCTCAGTTACCAGCACCCACATGACAGGTAACAGCAGTCCATAACTCTAGTTCCAGGGGATCCAACACCTTCTGACCTCTGTGGGCATTGCACAACATGGGTGCACTTACAGACATGCAGGCAATACACTCATACACATTAAAATAAAATAAAATAAAGAAACCATTTCATCCTTGAATAAAAACAACAGCTTTTGCCCACACCCTGTCTTCATGTAGAAAACTCCCCACCTCCTGCTGGCGATCCCTGCAGAGTTTTAGCGGTCTGAGTTGCTTTTCTGAGTTGAATCTCACCAGCTTATGAGCCATCTGTGCCCCTTTCCCATGGACACCTGCATTTTCCTCGATTTTGTCTGCTTCAGAACTGAGGTGGAATGAAAACATCTTTCCTTCATTACAAAATCTTGGGTAAGTGTCCTCTCCTAGGGTAGAGACTAGAAGTTCCTTCTGAGGATAAAGTGCCAGCTGTGTAGACCTACCCCATGACTCTCCTGCTGCTGATGGTGGGCAGGGAGCAGATCTCACTAGGAAACAAGTTCAAATTCCTCACTGACTGTTAATGCTGCCGTCTGGGGTGGAAACTGTTCAGTCAAGCCTCAGAGAATTTTTCTCTCCTCTACTCTCTCTGCCTTGGAGAGGTGTAGCTCATCTTGTGCTTGCTACCACACATGAGGCCCTGGGGTCGCTCTTCAGCCATGGTATAAACCAGGTATAATGCTACATTCCTGTAAACCAACACTCAGAAGGTGAAGGCAGGAAGATCAGGGTTCAAGGTCATCCCTGGCTATATAGCAAGTTTGAGGTCAGTCTGGACTACATGAGACCCTGTCTCAAAAAAACAAAAGCAGGCTTTGAGATAGCTTAGGAAAGTGCTTGCTGCACAGTATGAGGACCTGAGTTCAATTCCTAGCATCAATCTGAACAACCTGGCCTGATGGAGCATGCCTATAATCCCAGTCCTGGGATATGGAGACAGGAGGGTCCCTGGGGCTCTCCGACCAGCCAGTCAAGCATGACTGACAAACCCCAGGTCCTAGTGATATACCCTGTCTCTAAAAACAAGGTAGATGGATTCTGAGAATCAACACCTGAGATTGACCTCTGGACCCTCTGCACACACACACAACACACACACACATACACACAATACACATATGCAAACATATATACACACCAGGTTCTAATCCCAGTACCCACATGGCAGCTGACAACCGTCTGTAACTCCAGTTCCAGGGGATCTGATGCCCTCTTCCTCCTCAGGCACTGCATGACACGAGTGCACTTACATGCATACACGTAACATTCATACACAGAAAATGAACAATGAACTCATCCATAAATAACCATTGTCTCTGGGAAAGTGAAAATACATATAGTATATGAATATAAAAAATTATACATATGTGTGTATATTTGAGTAAAGAATGCCAATAAAACAGTGAAAATTCATTTTGTTTTGAGTTTCTTGTGGTCCTGGGAAACTGAACTTAGGACCTCATGGATGCTAGGCAAGCGCTCTATCACTGAGCTGTATTCCAAGCCCTTTTTTGTTTGCCTTGTTGAGACAGGATCTCATGACAGGCTTGCTTTGAACTTACTAGGATGACCTTGAACTCCTGATCTTCCTTCCTCTATGTCTTGGATACTGGGATTACAGGTATGCACCACCACATGCGGTTAAAAGGTAGGAAGCCTTGCTTCTGGCTTTTGAAGGATCGTTCTGAGGTGATTCTTTTGCACAAGCTAGACTTGGCCAAAGCAAACAAGCATAAACCCAGTAGGTGAAATCCAACCCAAGCCTCAAAGAGCAGCCAAAGCCAGCTGTGCTTATAGGCATGCTTCTAGGATAATCACATTAATTGCTTTCCCCTGTGTTAAGAGGACCAGGGAGCCACCTAATTTCCTTAGTATAATCTTGCATGGTGACCCGTTCAGAGAAATCTAATTCCTCAGCAGCCAGATCTCATCATGCACCCAGCCGTGTATTTGCTTCTGGGTGAAATTAAGAATCGAACCAC
Organism: Nannospalax galili; assembly: GCF_000622305.1. Taxonomy (NCBI): domain Eukaryota; kingdom Metazoa; phylum Chordata; class Mammalia; order Rodentia; family Spalacidae; genus Nannospalax; species Nannospalax galili. The sequence continues at coordinate 284,386 of NW_008352479.1, read as the reverse complement.
ACATGATTCTTGCTTTCCGTCTCCAAACTCAGTCTAAATGGAGAGAGAAGGCCATATAATATTTCACCTGCTTGGCAGAGGGATCTATCTTCATCTGAGCACAAGATCTAGAAGCCCAGGGCAGAGCCACTGTTTCAGACACAACCAGATGAGGGAGCCCATCTTGACCCCTTCCTTACACAAGGCACTCCAGCTTCATAAACCATGGGGGAACTGAAGACAGAAATGTGTACGGTTTAATTTGAAACGCCTCACTCCATTTCCCATCCGCCAAACTGTGCAATGGTACAGGAAGTAAAAACAAAGGCAGTGGGGCCCATTGATATTCCTTCAAATTTCCACTGAGTACATGCAACCAAGGATTGCTATGGATGCTACCGAACTCGAAACTGT
>NW_008352479.1:273868-283607 GCF_000622305.1 Nannospalax galili | reverse complement strand
CGGGCGTGGTGGTGCACGCCTTTAATCCCAGCACTAGGGAGGCAGAGGCAGGCAGATCTCTGTGAGTTCAAGGCCAGCCTGGTCTACATAATGAGTTCCAGGACAGCTGGGGCTACAGGAAGACCCTGTCTCAAAAAGACAAAACAAAAAACAAACAAACAAAAAAAACTGACAAACAGTAACTCAGAGGAGAAAGGGGTATTTCAATTTACAATTCCAGGTTACGATTCACCACTGAGGAGAAGTCACAGTAGCAGCAGAGACAGCTGGTCACATCACATCCACAGTCAAGAGCAGAGAGAAGTCAATGTACACATACTCCCTCGCCTGCTTGTGCTCAGCTTGATTTCTCACTGTTACACAGTTCAGGACCCCTGCCTAGGGAATGGTGCCACACTCAGTGGGCTGGGCCTTCCCATGTCAATTAACTTACTTAAGACAATCCCTTGCAGACCAACCCAGTGTAGACAATCCCTCATTGAGGCTTCTTCCCAAATGATTTTAGATTGTGTCAAGCTGACAATTAAAGCTAACCAGCACAATGGGTAAGGAGTTACTTACAAGAGCATAAGCAATTTATCACTGACTATACCACAGAAGAAAATGTCCCTCCCAGCCCTAGTAACCATTAACTGCTGAAAGATCTTTGAAGCTCAATTACACAATTCTCAAATGTGAACTTTGTATATAATAACATTATGTCACATTGTCAAAAGGTCAGTCATACATGCTTTAAAATATGTAATTTTGAATGATGTCAGAAAGCACCCCTGTGCAAATGCTTTAAGTGAACAAAATCAGAATGCAATTCATAGATAACATTTAATTCAGTCATTTTACAGCGACATTGAATATGCTGAAATTCACTGACCTCAGTGTTCGTACCTAGAAAATGGAGAAGATAAAAATGATAATTTCGAGCTTGTCTGGGTAAGTTTGGCTACGCCCACTGCACCTTCACTCCGCCAGCCTCATTCACCCTCCTCCCAGCTCCCCCACCCCATCTCTCCTCCTAGCAGGTGGACTTGGCACCCCAGATCTCTAGAGTGACCTCTTGGCCCCACCTCCCCACTGCTTCTTGATCCTTTGCTTCCGGACCAACCCAATTCCTCCCTGTAGTCCCCAGGAGCCCTTGGGCTTCTTCTTGCCCCCATCTCCCTTTGCATCCCTAAGGGCCAACATCTTTCCTGGGCCCTGCTCCTAGGCCAGACCGGCCCTCAAATTCTTGAAGCCAGCATCTTTCCTGGAGATATCCAGACCTTAGGAGAAACCCTGAGAGCATCTGATCCTGATCTGACTTGGGCCTCTGTGGGAACTCCTGAGCAGCAAGATGAAAGCAATTTGCCCACTCCAATATAAAATCGAAAGAGAGAACCTTAAGCCTAGACCAACCGTCTTTTCATACCCAACAAATAAAACACAAAGGCACATAAAGTTCACAAAAAGAAGCAAACTCAACAAAGGAGTCTCATACAAGAACACGAATCTACAAAAGAAACCCACATTTCAAAGTCACAGAGAAAAAAAAAATAACATGAAAAAACTAAAATAATATATCCCCACCAAGTACCAACTGTCCTCTTGAGGAGTACAATGAGAACCCCCTAGAGATAACACAGGACATGGAACTCAAAAGAACAATTATAAACATTATAAACAGTGAATTTAAAGAACACACAAAGAAACCAAAGATCTGAAAGAAGATAGGGATCAACTTCTGAATGAATTCAGAAGACTTAGAAATATTGGAGAATTCTCAGGCTGAAATGAAGAAGGAAGTGAAACACTCAGTAAGCCAATTAGAAACAACAGGAGAAAGCCTCACCAATAGGATGAATGAAACAGAAAACAGAATATGAAGACCGGGAGATAAAGTGTATGAACTAGACCACTCGATCAAAGATTATGAAAAATTTACGAAAGCACAAGAATGGAGTATGCAGGAATTGTGTGACACCATAAAAAGACCAAACTTATGAATCATAGGCATACAGGAAGGAGAAGAATCTCAGGATAATGGTATGGACCAGATCTTCAACAGGATTGTAGAAGAAAATTTCCCATAATTAAATAAGGACATGCCCATACAAATACAAGAAGCATATAGAACACCAAATAGGACCAGAAAAGAAACTCTCCACGGCACATCATAGTAAAAACACTAAACGTACAGAACAAAGAGACAATACTGAAAGCTGCAAAAGAGAAACAACAAGTCACATATAAAGGAAAACCCATTAGGATTACAGCTGACTTTCCAGTGCAAACTATGAAATCCAGAAGCGCCTGGACCAAAGTATTTCCGGCTAGAAATGGCCACAGATGCCAGCCCAGATTACTTTACCCAGCCAAAATGTCTATTATAGTCGAAGGGGAAAGAAAAATCTTCCATGACATAAATAGGCTGAAAGAATTCATGTCCACAAAACCAGCCCTTCAGAAAGTTCTTGAAGCAATACAAAGAGCTGAAGAAAGGAATGACTATACCCAAGGGGTTGTGGAAAGAAACTTAATGAAGGTATAACTATGGAAAGGCACAGTTACACCAAGACTGTAAACAGAACTAAAAATGACAGGAATCAATACACATCTTTCATTAATAACTTTATATATCAATGAACTGAACTCCCCAGTCAAAAGACACAGACCAGTTGAATGGATTAAGAAACAAAACCCATCTATTTTTGTCTTCAAGAAATCATCTCACTTTCAAGGATAGGCGCTACCTTTAGGTGAAAGGATGAAAAAAAATATACCAAGTAAACGGTACTAAGAAAAAAGCAGGCGTTGCAATTCTAATATCTGACAAAATAGACTTTAAACTAAAAGTAATCAAAAGAGATAAAGAGGGCCACTTCATTCTGATCAAAGGAACAATTGACCAAGAAGATATTACAATCATGAACGTATATTCACCAAACTCTGGTGCACCAACTTCATAAAATCAGTACTACAACTTTAAGACCTAGATTAATCCCAACTCATTAATAGTGGGGGAACTTCCAAACCCCCATTGTCTCCATTAGATAGGTCAAGAGGACAGAATTAACAGAGAGACATCTGAATTAAACAACACCATACATCAAATGGGCCTAACAGACATCTACTGAATATTCCACCCAAGCACCAAGATATACTTTCTATTCAGCACCACATGGAATTTTCTCCAAAATCGAACATATACTGGGGCACAAAACAAACCTCAACAAATACAAAAATTGAAATAATTCCATGCATTCTATCAGACCACAATGCAATAAAGCTTAAAATAAACACCAGAAGAAACCCTAGTAACTACATGAACACATGGAGATTAAACAGTACACTCCTGAATGATGAATGGGTCAAAGGAGAAATTAAGAAAGAAGTAAAAGTATTCCTAGAACTAAATGAAAAGGACAATACAACACGACAAAACCTCTGGGACACATTGAAAGCAGTCCTTAGAGGTACTTTTATAGCCTAAATGCCTACAATAAAGTCATAAAGAACACAAATAAATGACAATATTTCAACTCAAGACACTTGAAAAGCAACAGCACATGAAACCCAAACCCAGCAGACAAGACAGATAAGGATAAATAACAAAAATCACAATAGTAATTAATGAAATAGAAAAAAGAAAACAATGCAAAGAATCAACAAATCCAAGAGCCGGTTCTCTGAAAAGATAAATAAGATTGATAGACCTTTAGCCTAGCTAACCAAAAGAAAGAGAGCACACCTCCAAATCAACAAAACCAGAGATGAAAGGGGAAAAATCACACGAGACAACAAAAAAGATTCAGAACATTATAAGGGAATAGTTTAAAAACCTATATGCTACTAAATTTAAAAACCTAAAAGAAATGGACAGATATCTAAGAGCATGGGAACCACCAAAACTAAATCAAGAAGAGATCAACAGCTTAGACCCATAAAACATAAGAAAATTGAAACAGTAATACAAAACCTCCTGACTATAAAAAGCCCAGGACCAGATGGATTTACCAGACAATTAAAGAAGATCTACATCCAATACTACTTAATTTATTCAAAAAGATAGAAATGGAGGGAGAACTTCCAAATTCCTTCTAGGAAGCCAGCATCACTCTAATACCAAAGCCAGGTAAAGATACAGCCAAAAAAGAAAACTATAGATCCATATCCTTAATGAACATAGATGAAAAAATTCTCAACAAAATACTTGCAAACCACATACAGACACACATCAAAAAGATCATCCACCATGATCAGGTCAGCTTTATTCCAGAGATGTATGGATGGTTCAATATACATAAGTCAATAAACTTCATAAATCATATAAATGGACTCAAAGACAAGAACCACATGGTCATCTCAACAGATGCAGAGAAGGCCTTTGACAAAATTCAACATGCATTTATGTTCAAAGTCCTAGAGGGAATTGGACTGGAGAGAACATACATAATTAAAGCCATATATAACAAACCCACAGTCAATATCATTCTAAATGGAGAAAAACTGGAAGCATTCCCATTGAGATCAGGAACCAGACAAGGCTGTCCACTATCTCCACTCCTCTGTAACATAGTTCTTGAAACTCATGCAAGAGCAATAAGACAAGAGAAACAAAGGAGTAATAATTGGAAAAGAAGAGATCAAATTATCCCTTTTTGCAGATGATATGATAGACCTAAGAGATGCCAAACATTCCACAGAAAACCCTTAGAAATTATTAACACATTCAGTAAAGTGGCAGGTTACAAAATTAATCTATAAAAGTCCGTAGCCTTTCTTTATACCAATAACAGAGAAAGAGTACATGGAAACACTCCCTTTCACAGTAGCTGATATATACATCTTGGAATAAACCTGACCAAAGATATTAAAGACCTCTACAATGAAAATTTTGAATCTTTAAAGAAAGAGATTGAGGAAGACATCAGAAGATGGAAGGACCTCATGGACTGGATGAATTAATATTGTGAAAATGACCTTCCTACCAAAAGTCATTTATAGATTCAATGTAATGCCAATCAAAATACCCATGACATTCTTCACAGAATTGGAAAAAAACATCCTAAGATTCATATGGAAACAAAAAAGACCTTGGATAGCCAAAGCAACGCTGAGCATTAAAAGCAATGCTGAGGGATTAGTATACTACATAGTAAACTGTATTACAGAGCTATAGTCATAAAAACAACATGGTACTGGCACAAAAACAGACCCGTAGATCAATGGAACAAAACTGAAGACCTAAATATGAGTACATGCAATATCAGCCACCTGATATTTGACAAAGGGGCCAAGAACATTCACTAGAGGAAATACAGCATGTTCGGCAAATGGTGCTGGCAAAACTGGATCTCCACCTGTAGAAGAATGAAACTAAACCCCTATCTTTCACCTTGCACAAAAATCAGCTCTAAATGGATCAAAGACCTCAATGTGAAGCCTGAAACTCTGAAACTGTTAGAACAAAACATTGGCAATAACCTACAAGATATAGGTGTAGGAAAGGATTTTCTAAACCAGACATCAATTGCTCATGAAACAAGGTCAAGAACCAACAAATGGGACCTCATTAAACTAAAAAGCTTCTGTGCAGCAAGAGAAGCAACTAAGGAAGTGAAGAGAAAACCCCATAGAATGGGAGAAAACCTTCACCAGTGACACATCTGACAGAGGTTTAACATCCAGAATACATAGCAAACCCAAAAAACAAAGAATCAAGAAAGGAAGTAACCCAATTAAAAGATGAGCTAAGGAGCTGAACAGAGTCCTCAAAAGAAGAAATAAAGATGGCTAAGAAGCATCTTAAAAGGTGTTCAACATCATTAGTAATTAAGGAAATGCAAATTAAAACCACTTTAAGATTTCATCTTACCCCAGTCAGACTGGCTAAGATCAAGAGAACAAATGATACCAAATGTTGGAGAGGATGTGGGGGAAGGGGAACACTCATCCACTGCTGGTGGGATTTCAAACTTGTTCAACCCTTATGGAAAGCAGTGTGGAGAACTCTTAAAAAACTACAAATGAACCTACCATTTGACCCAGTTATACCACTCCTTAGCATATACCCCAAAGAACTCGTCCTATTGCAGAGACACTTGTACATCTGTATTTGTTGCTGCTTTTTTCACAATAGCTAAGAGATGGAAGCAACATAAGTGTCCCTCAATTGACACTCAATTGGATAATGAAAATGTGGTTCATTTATACGATGGAGTTTTACTCAGCAGTAAAGAAAGATGAAATCATGAAATTTGCAGGTAAATGGATGGAACTAGAATCTGTTATACTAAGTGAAGTAACGCAATCTCAGGAAAAAAAAATGTATGTTCGCCCTCATATGTGGATCCTAGCACCAAATCCTTATAAGTAAGTATATATCCAGACATAACTACAGGAACTAGGATAATGAAAAGGAACCAAGGAGATAAAAGAAAAGAAAGAATCTCAAAGAGAAGAACAGTAGGAAACAGGCATTAATAAGGGAGATATGGATAAAAATGGGGTTATTTTAAGGGGGGAGGGAGAAGGGAGGGTTATACACAGAACCTTGGGGATAAAAGGAAAGAAGGATCTCAAGAGAGGTGGGACCATAGGAGAAGGGTATTATTAAGGGAGAAATGGGGAAAATGGAGTCACTTTAATTGGGAAAACCATGGTGGAAGGGTTAGACAATGCTAGAGATAAATAATGCCTAGCTAGTTTTAAAAAACCAGAGGGAACCATATTAATTGAACAACCTACTAACAAATTATACGTACAACTAGCTCAAGGAATATAATACATATCTAGGTAAGGTTTATCTGAGAACATTTGGTCTTTGCCCAAGATTTATCTACATAGCACATGGTAATTAAAAGTACCAGACTGGTGGAACTAACCTTCTTGGATGTCTAACAACCATACTTTGAGGCCTATGCTAATGTGGGCAGAGGGACATAAAGGGCAGTTTTTGCTCCTGGCCCTCCTAGGTTGGTTAAGTTCCAGGGGACTATGAGCATCTCTCAAAATGTTCTGTAACAGTGGTGAGTCACATATCCTCTTGATCAAGAAGGCCATGGAGACCCCACCAAATGGATTTGAACCAGTGTCCAGTCTACAAAGAGGAGGGTCAACACAGGGGAAACATTTCCTCCATGCTTCCAAGCAAAGCCAGCCATGGTCAAGTAGGACCTTTGACTTATCTTCACATAGATGGAACTGGTAAAAGAAAGGAGCCAGGGGCTCCTCCCAAGCCCATCTGACCCCTAAGGAACAGATCCTCAAATGACTTTAAGACTAAAAATAAATCGGTTTATCTGGGCCAATTATATGGTCTTAAATACCCAAAAAGAAAGTATAACCAAAGATTAAAGGGATCAATATAATTCTTTAAGAGTCCATGTGTATAGCTAAAAGCTTCATTACAAGAAACAATGCCAGACAGGAGATACCTTCCTTTGAGTTATTGGTCAGGGTGTCCCAAGAGACTCCCAGACAGTAACCCAGCATAGAACTGGGAAAATGTACAGCAGACCCCAATCTTATCTAAAGGAATATTGGCAACTGATTGCTGCTAGATGAGGAAGAGCTGATCTTCCTAAAACAAGGAACTCTAGATAGGCTGACTAGATTCAGCAGATGGACAAGCACTGGTGAATGGCTGGGGGTGCTGACAATTCAGTGGATAGTAACAGGGATGACTGAGTACATGGGCTCCAGTGGGAGTGGGGGGACTATGGGAGGGTGCCATTTGGGATATGGGTATATATAGATGAGTAAGATTGTTTGGGATGTTCTGTGTGAAATACACACAAAAAATCAACAGATTAAAAAATAGAGTTATATTTGAGGAAGAAGCATAAAAATTTGCTCCATGTTAATTAGTAGAGGTGAAACACATGACCATTGAAATCTACCTGATGATTTTATATCCGTGCTCAGGTGGATCTCAGAAAGTAACCAACTGTGACTAGTAATAATAGAGATTGGAGATGCATGTGCAAACATCTAAGTGCTAGTAGCATTAAAAAGGAGTTTTTCTATATGAAACAGTATATTTTAAAATGAAATGGAGATATTTTTTAAAGGTTAAAACCTCATGCAATTTGATGTCTTATAGGGTTTATTCTGAGTTCAATATTTTTTAACTGTATTAATTCAACTCTGAACCTAAAAATTTACAGCCAATTTTGAAAGAGATGCATCTTTGCTCTGGAAATTGCTATTGAATATGTTAATGCTGTAATGAAATGCTTCTTCTAATCATGTGGTTATTAAGTAAATAATTAAAAATATATATAGCAAGAGAAAATATTGACTGCAGATATGACAATGTTAATATCTTCATCACAGAAAGTATATATATATATGAAAATAAATCTGAAGAATATCAGAAGGTTAACTAGCAAATCTTTTGGGAAAAGTTAGTTCAATAAGAATAGTTTAGTTAAGAACTTATATTTTATTCTTTTAGAGTGGTTGGGGCTAGAGAGATGGCTTAGCAATTAAGAGCACTTACTGCACTTGCAGAGGACCTGGGTCCATTCCTCAGCACCCATTTGGTGCTGTAACTCCAATTCCAGGGAATCTGATGCCCTTTTCTGGCCTCTGTAGGTTCCTACACACACGTAGTACACGTAAATTCCCTCTCTCTCTCTCTCTCTCTCTCTCTCTCTCTCTCTCTCTCTCAGACACATAAATAAAAATAAACACATAAATAAAAATTTAGAGTTGTAACAGTTTGTAAAATATCCTACTTGAAGCAGAACATCTAAACAGTACTATTTGCTCTGTGTGTTTTTATAGTAGATGGAATCCCACTGAAACTGGCCAACAGCCCATGGAAAACAGGTGATGCAGAGAATGACGGGTAAAGGATATATAAGCCAAGAACACCAAGAGGCACCTCTCTCACCATTTTGGTCACAGGATCTGTATTTGAGTGTGGACTTTACGGCACAGCCATAAAGGTGGGGGGTTCACTCTTCTATAAATAAACCCCTACCCTATGTTCCGTTAAAAAATGATAATAATAGCCGGGTGTGGTGGCACACACCTTTAATTCCAGCACTTGGGAGGCAGAGGCAGGCAGATCTCTGTGAGTTCAATGCCAGCCTGGTCTACATAGTGAGTTCCAGGACAGCTGGGGCTATAGGGAGACCCTGTCTCAAAAAAACTAACAAACAAACAAAGATAATAATAAATAAAATATTATAAAGAAAATCCTACTTGAGATTGTAGTCAGAGGGTCACTTATACCCATTAATGGTGGCATGGTCAATGAATAAAAACCTTCATGCAAACAATATGTCAGATGTGAGTAATTACAAAATAGTTGGGTATTTTCATTGTTTTTGTTTCTATGAATTTATCCTAGGGGAAATATGATACAAAGGAAAATGAAGTTGTTTGTAACCTCATTAAGTTTGGAAACAAGTATATAATAATAGATACATTGTTATAAAGGTAATAAATCTATTTAGAAGACTATCATAATAATAATAAAAAACACAGCAATATATGGCATTCTAAATGCATCGAAAAATGATAAAGCATGATATGTATTCTGTGGAAGTCAACTGTGTCTGAGCATAGATTAAAATATGAAGAAAACAGAACATAGGAGAAAGGTATTAGTAAGGGAGAAAGGGGGGAAATGGGGGCACCTTAAGTGGGAAAACCATGATGGAGGGGTGAGACAATGTGAAAGATAAACAATGCCTAGCTAGTTTTAAAAACTAGAGGGAACCATATTACTCCTACAACCTACTGACAAATT
>NW_008352479.1:272589-273820 GCF_000622305.1 Nannospalax galili | reverse complement strand
TAGGGAGAAAAGAAATACATAGCTCATGGTAATTAAAAGTACCAGACTGGTGGAATTAACCTTCTTGGATGTTTAACAGCCATACTTTGAAGCCTATATTAATCTGGTCAAAGGGATTTAAAGGAGAGGTTTTGCTCCTTGCCCTCCAAGGTCCACTAAGTTCCAGGAGAATATAGAACCTCTCTCAAAATATCCTATAACGGTGGTGAGTTACCTGTCCTCCTGTTCAGGGAGGCCATGGAGACTCCAACCAGATGGACTTGAACCAGTGTCCAGTCTACAAAGAGGAGGGTCAACCCACAGGAAACAATTCCTCCATGCTTCCGAGTGAAGCCAGCCATGATCAAGAAGGACCTTTGACTTATCTTCACATAGATGGAATTGGTAAAAGAAAGGAGCCAGGGGCTCCTCCCAATCCCATGTGACCCCTGAGGAACAGATATTCAAACGATCTTAAGAGTAAAAATAAATTGTTTTATCTGGACCAACTGTATGGACTTAAACACCCAAAAGGAAAGTATAACCAAAGATTAAATGGGCCAACATAACTTCATAAGAGTCCATATGTATAGCTAAAGGCTACATAACAAGCAACAATGCCAGACAAGTGATACCTTCTTTTGAGTTGTTGGCCAGGGTGACCAAAGGGATTCCCAGATAGTAACCCAGAATAGAACTGGGAAAATGAACAGCAGACCCCAATCTTATCCAAAGGAATATTGACAACTGATTGCTGCTAGATGAGGAACAGCTGACCTTCCTAAAACAAAGACCTCTAGATAGGCTGACTAGATTCACCAGAAGGGCAAGTAGTGGGGAATGGCTGGGGGTGCCAACAACACAGCAGACAGTAGCAGGGATATCAGAGTATAAGGGCTCTAGTAGGGGGAGGGAGGCTATGGGAGGGTGCTACCTGGGAAGTGGGTGTATAAATAAATAAAAAAAGGAAAAAAAATTCTTCAAAGCATAAAAATTTTCTCCTTAATAATTAGTAGATGTGAAAAACATTACCACTGAAATCTACCTGATGACTTTATATCCATGCTCAGATGCCAAGGAGCTCAGAAAGTAACCGACTATGACTAGTAATAATCAGTTATATAGAGATTAGAAACGCATGTGCATGTTAGTGTCAATTGTATTAAAAATGAATTTTTCTGTATGAAACTGTATTTTAATAATGAAATGGAGATCTTTTTAAAGTTTAAAACCTCATTTAATTATTAAGGAA
>NW_008352479.1:257783-271943 GCF_000622305.1 Nannospalax galili | reverse complement strand
CTTCACATAGATGGAACTGGTAAAAGAAATGAGCCAGGGGCCCCTCCCAAGCCCAGGTGACCTCTGAGGAACAGATCCTCTAATGACCATAAGAGTAAAAGTAAATTGGCTTATCTGGGCAGACTGTATGGTCTTAAACCTATAACCAAAGATTAAAGTGATCAATGTAATTTTTTAAGAGTCCATGTGTATAACTAAAGGCTACATAACAAAAAACAATGCCCGACAGGAGATACCTTCCTTTGAGTTGTTGGCCAGGGTGACCCAAGGGACTCCCAAACAGTAACCCAGCATAGAATTGGGACAATGAACATCAGACCCTAATATTTTCTAAAGGAATACTGGCAACTGATTGCTGCTAGATGAGGAAGATCTGAGCTCCCTAAAACAAGGAACTCTAGATAGGCTGACAAGATTCAGTGGATGGACGAGCACTGGGAAATGGCTGGGGGCACCAACAACACAGTGGACAATAACAGGGATGACAAAGTATACGGGTCCATGGAGGGGGGAAAGTTTATGGGGGCTGTCATTTGGGATGTGGGTATGTAGATGAATAAGATTGTTTGTGATGTTCTGTATGAAAAACACAAAAAATCAACAAATAAAAAATTTGTTATATTTGAGGAAGAAGCATAAAAATTTGCTTCATGTTAATTAGTAGAGGTGAAAAATACTACCATTAAAATCTACCTGATGACCTTATATCCATGCTCAGGTGCCAAGGATCTCAGAAAGTAACCGACTCTGACTAGTAATACTCAGGTACATAGAGATTAGAGATGCATATGCAAACATCTAAGTGTTGGTAGCATTAAAAATGATATTGTTTTCTGTATGAAACAATATATTTTAAAATGAAATGCAGATGTTTCTTAAAGGTTAAAACCTCATTCAATTTTATGTCTTATGGGCTTTATACAGAGTTCAATATTGTATAACTGTATTAATTCAACTGTGAACCTAAAAATTTACAGTCAATTTTGAAAGAGATATATCTTAGCTCTGGAAATTGTTATTGAATATGTCAATGCTGTTGTAATGAAATGCTTCTTCTAATTATATGGTTATTAAATAAATAATTTTAAAAATATGAAGAAAACAAAGAAGTAAAAAAACTGTTAATTTCACAAGGTTACCTGATGAATTGCACAAGAGCTCACATCTGCAAACTAAGTGGCCCCGATCTTTCAGTCACACCTTTTCCTAGTAAAGATGGAAAGTGGCTGCCACTCACCCCAAACTCCTCCTGCAGATTGCCCTCGTTGCTGTCTTCCCTTCTTTGTTCACTTTACTTTGCCTCAAACAATAAACCTTTCTTCTCATTCCTTGAAGCAACATAGCTGTGCACAGTGGATCTATACTATATAACTGAAGATCCTGGAATTATGGTGGGTAAAGAGTCTGGGAGCACAAGCTCACCTGCTTTTCACCTCCTCTTACCCTGAAACCTGTTCCAAGGTCTTCCACCTACAGTTTTTGCTCCCAACCTTGTTATCTTCTCCCCTGGTTTACTGTTAGTATACGCTGTGTAGCCATTTCCTCCAAATTAAAATATTCCCTGCCAAGGAAGCTCAGAAAGTAAATGAAACTTACAACACTCGGGAAGTAAACAAAATTCACAAGTCTCAGCAAATACTTGAGACTTGTAAGATTCACAAGGCCCCTCCTCAAGGTTATACAAGCAGTCAGGATCTCTAGAGAAGACACTCTCCAACCAGCCAATTTGCCTGCAGGTTGTGCTAAGAGCCCCAGGGCTGCAGCTTTTATGAGTGGTCAGTCACCCATGCTGGGGTGGGCTTTGGGGGGAAAGCAGCTGCCTTTGAGTCTCCCATGCTTCTGTAAGTGACCCCAACAAATTCACTGACTCACTAAGCTAGACTTGATGGAATTCTTTCCATGCCTTCTCTGGGGGCGAGTAGACATTTGTTCACATCTCCGCAGGGAATGCCACACAATAGTATGGAATAACCTCTCTTCCCTCACTCCCAACACCCATTTATTGAATGTTACAAATTCAGGTTAGCTGGGAAAAAGGAAATAGAAAATAGGAAAAAGAAGGAAATAGGAAACATCAGAGCCTCTAACATTTCCCCACACCTCACTTGCTCCACCAGAGAGTCACCCAGGTGATACCTTTTCCCCTGGAACTGTGTCCTTCTATCCAAGACTTCCTCCACCTCAGTATAACTTCTGGGACCCCAAATTTCCTCCTTCCTGAGAAATAGCATTTGATTTCCTCTGGGAAATCCTAAAGGCCTTGAAGGTGTTGTATTCAACGTTAGCACGGTCGCCTTATGACACAGAAGACGCTACCTTTTTTCCATTGCATCGGCATCTTTGAGTCTTGCTACAAGATAGGTGGTTTCTTCACCTGCTTGGTGGGGTCCAACCCTTGAGAGCTCAACTTCAGAGATGGCTGCTTGCTACCCTTGCCCTATGTCTTGGGTTAAACTTCCCTTCTGAGCCTATGACCCCTACTTTCCAAGGTCAGAGGCAGGTGGGGGCTTGTTCTGGACCCATCTCCCCGAGGTGGACTTCTGTCTATTCCCTACTAAACCAGAGCTGACCTGGAGCCCAACAATGTGAGTCAAGTTCCACCTGGACACTGATCAAGTTATAAGACAAGTTACTTGTTCTCTTTCTATAAGCTTGTTTCCTTGTCTAAGAACAGAGCTTGTCAATTTCATAAGGCTAAGATTGATTGACATGATCTGGGATATGACTCAGTGGTAAAGTGCTGGTCTAGCATGCATAAGGGTCTGTATTCCATCCCCAACACTGAAAAAAATTGCTTTCTTAGTAAGCATTCAAACTGTGCAAAGGTGTGAGGGGACATTGCTGAATTATATATGACTAGCAAATAAAGAAGGCATACACACAGCTGTGAAGTCTGAACTCCTTTTCCTGGAGTTTCAGAACAAGGAAGCTGTTTTCAGCTTGGATGGATAGCTGAATGGACAGTGGAGAGACATCCTGGCAAGAGGAGAGGGCTGTCTGGCCCACTGCAGCTGTGCCAGTCTATTGGGCCCGAGATAAAGGATATTGTTAGATTTAAGAGTTCAGAAAAAGGAAGGAGTTTAAAGTTTAAATAAGAGACAGAGCCAGACCTGCAACAGGCAAGGAATGTGTTCCTTTATTTAGGAATCACAGCAAAGGACAGAAGTCTTTCTGAGGTAATCACATATCTGCAACTAGGTAGTGGGAAGTTTGGACTTTCATATGAATTTTAGTAAGTACAGTTGCAGGAATTTGCCCAGTGCCAGGGTCTGCTGTCCTTGGATAATTGAAAGTCTTCCTCCCATGATTACTTTCCCAGGCAGAGCAGGCGAGTAATCTAGGGCACTAAAGGAGACATGTTGTCTCCATAAACAATTTCCTTAAGTCCTGAGAGTGACCAGTTGATAAGGCCTGAGCAAGTCCAGGCTGCCACTTTAGGGCCTGTTGGCCATTTTTAAATATTTATAGTTTTATGACTTGCCTTAATGAAGCTTATGGCTCTTCTGCAATTCACACATTCTATCAGATGTGACTAGCTATTAACAGTGGGGTAGGGCAAGACATTCATCTCAGGGAACTTCTGGCTTCTATGAGGAAAGAATGGGCTGGCAAGGTGATAAGGTGGGCAAAGACTCTTGCTACCAAGCCTGACCACCCAAGCTCTATCCTTAGGACTCATGCGGTAGAAGGAAAGAACAGTTGATGCAGCTAAATGGAATATTTAAGGAAAATACGAATTTTATATTTCTTTGGGGGGGCATCTTTTTGAGACAGGGTCTTTCTGTAGCCCCAACTGGCCTGGAACTTGCTATGTAGACCAGGCTGGCCTTGAACTCACAGAGATCCACCTGCCTCTGCCTCCTGAGTGTTGGGATTAAAGGTATATGCCACCACATTCAGCGGGAAGATATGGATTTTAATCTTCATTTTCTCCTTCTGTCTCTGTCAGCAAATCTCAGCTGACAAGTTTGTGGTTAGGACGCTGACACAGAGCCCCTGGCCTTGTGTCCTGATGACCCCTCCTCAGTTCTGTTTGTCTCACATGGAGACTTTAATGATTTTCAGATAAAGGATTTTTCCAACATTTGTTTTCTTTCTAAATTTATAATAATTTGCCTAATTTTGAGACTGTACATGTTTCCTTCTCACTGTAACCCAATGCTTAAGATATAAAAGATATGTGCTATTTCCCTTCTGGGTCCAGAGGCTTGAGGCTTGAGCCCATTGGACAAGACTGCAGGGTAAGTAAAATACCTGCTTCCTGTAGTCTCCCGATGCCCTGCCTGCTCTGTCCCTCAACACTGTTAGGAACAGCAGTGGAAAGGCACTAGCAGAAAAAGGAAGAAACCAACCTCAGTCATCCAAATTGACCCTTTATTAGTTAATGGGGGTGGAGGTTGACCGCTGGGAATCAGCGCAGCAATCACACTGATTCAAGTGGCAGGTGAGGTTAAGTATTTGAGGACAGAGTTACGCAGGCTGGAGTCTGTAAAGGGTTAGGGCCTAATAAGGGTGAAAAGGACCTATTTGTAGTTTTATGGCTGAGGGTGGTATGTTCTGGGGTCATAGTTTCAAAACATGGGCTAACAATGCTCTGATAAAGCCCTTTGGCCAGAGTGGTGGTTTGTGACTGGCCAGACGGGTTTTGTGTGGTCTCATATATATATATACACATATATATGTATTTTTTTAATTTCATGTGTATGAGTGTATTGCTTGCATGTATGTGAGTGCACCCATGTTGTACAGTGCCGCAGAGGTCAGAAGAGGGTGTCAGATTCCCCTGGAACTGGAGTTAAGGATGGTTCATAGCCACCATGTGGGTGCTGGGAATCGAACCCAGGTCCTCTGCAAGAGCAGTCAGTGCTCTTAACCGCTGAGCCATCTCTCCAGCCCCATGCAGTCTCCCTTTAAGAACCAATTCCTAAAAGTTATTCTTTCACCTCCACAGTTGCACAGTGGCATCCTCATGCCCATGCACATTAAATAAAATAATAAAATAATAAAAATTTAAAGAATAGGAAAGAATAAAAAGAGTAAACAGGACAGAAACTCTTTCTTCCTAAAATGTGAATGGCACTGTCCAGGAGAGGTCTCAGTCAGCTGCAGCCCCTTGTGCCTGTTCTCTCCCTTTCAATCTCAAACTGTTCAGGAGGGTGCAGAGCTTTCTCCAATCCCAAGATTTACATATCCTCTTAACTATTCCTGTGTGTCAAGGCCCTCCAGCCTGAGCCAAGCTAGCAAAAGAAGCTCAAAGCTATGTTTGCCTGAAAAACACCTTCAGCCACTGTCTACAGTCATGAGCTTCACAAGAAATACCAGAGCAATGAGTTAGCATAACACAGTCTGTCCCATGATCTGTAAGTGAATTAACCACTCTGCAGGCTGGTTCTGCTGACCTCAGGATGCCTATCTTTCTGGTGGGTTCCAGGGTCATGTAGGAGCTGGAAGAGGGCTGAGATCAGATAGCAAGGACTCTGCAGCCGTGTCATGTTAACGCTAGGTGGGCCGAAAGGAGATGGGAAACACGGATTGGCCCCTTCCGTTGGTCATTACGCACTGTTGGCTTCCAGAAGCAAACCTATACCTGTACTGGACACTAATATAACAGAGATGATGCTTCACAGAAGCTAAAAAGCGGAGTGTGTGTGTGTGTGTGTGTGTGTGTGTGTGTGTGTGTGCAAATACAGGTATATGTGCACCATGGCATACATGTGGGAGAGAGAAGACAACCTCAAGTGTCCATCCTTGCCTTCTATCTTGTTTGAGGTAGGATCTCTTGTTAGGTTTTTTTGTGGGGTTTTTTACTTGTATTTTACATGTCTAACTGTTTTGCCTGCATGTATGTAAGTACCCCACATGCATGCAATGCCCATCGAGGCCAAACAGAGGGCACTGTATCCCATGGAACTGGAGTTAGGGATGGTTGAATGGTTATTAGCACCATGTGGGTTCTGGGAACACAACCCAGGTCCTCTGGTAGAGTAGCCAGGGCTCTTAGCCGCTGAGCCATCTCTCCAGCCCAGGGTCTCTTGTTGATTGCCCACTGCCCACACCAGGCCAGCTGGCCTGTCAAGTCCCAGGGATTCTCCTGCCTCTGCTTCCCATCTAGCAGCAGGAGGTGCTAGAATTACAGGCCTGCACTACCAGCTTTATGTGGGTTCCTGGGATCCAAACTCGGGCTCTCACACTTGCACAGCAAGTACTTTACCCACTGAGCCCTGAATCATTGATTCCACTGTAATAGTGAAAAGATGTGCTTGCTCGGGTTTGGGTTTTTTAATCTGTTTACTTATGGGCTACTTTGAGTGTTTTAGAACACGCTGAGTCATTGGTATTGCAATTTTTTCTCATTTCACAATGATATATTATGATGCACTGATCAATGGAATTGTACAGTCCAAACTAGCGAGAATGTAAAAATCATCCCAGCCAAAGCCACTCATCTGTTGGGAGTTGACAGCACAGACACAGACCCACCTGAGCTCTCTGCTTTGCATGGCTGTGTATCTGTCAGCAGCCCAAGGTCTTTGAGTTCGGCTTGTCTGTCATCTAGATGAAGGCGCAGCACTCCCACCTCTTTTCTTGGGAACCACCATTGAACTCCTCGACATCTGTGCCTTACTGGGCACCTACATTAGTATGCAGCTTGCAGCTTGCATTTACAAGGATGCATTGGCCATGCATGGTTGCTACGCTCTCATTAGCCCAAGAAAGGAAAACAGCAAGCACAATTTCCTTCTGCTAGCATTTTCCTTTGGTCAAATGAGAGTCTCCATTTGCAAGATGAAGTCTGACTGAGAAACCTTCTTCTGCTACAAAGCTTCCAGTTGCCTATTAGTCACGCTGAAGAGAAAAATCTGTCTTCACAGCACAAGTACAATGGAAATTCTAAGTCAGCCACTGTCACTCTGACAACACCAACCTCACGTCAGCCAGAAAGACCTAGCAGCACACCGAAAGTTCAGAGCTGTCATGTCAAGATAGGGATGACTCAGTGGCAATGTCATTACCAACACAAATGCCAAAGTGGTCCTTTTGAATGTGATCAGCCACACAACAGAGCATGGGATCAAATGATCCTTTTATGTCCATATTTAAAATTCTTTTATTTATTTGACCTTTTTGAGACAGGGTCTCCCTACAGCCCCAGCTGGTCTAGAACTCACTATGTAGACCAGGCTGGCCTTGAACTCACAGAGATCCACCTGCCAAGTGCTGGGGTTAAAGATGTGTGCCACCACACCTGCCTGTTTTATTTATTTTTATTTTATGTGTATGAATGTTTTGCCTGCATGTATTTAAGTGCACCACACACAAACAATGACTATGGATGCCAGAAGAGGGTATCAAATCCCCTGAAATCGGAGTTACAGATGGTTGTGTGCCACCATGTGGGAACTGGGAATTGAACACAGGGCTTCTGCCAGAGCAGCCAGTGTTCTTAACCACTGGGTCATCTCTCCAGACCCCAATTTTGGAATTTTTTTTAAAAACACTATTTTATTTATTATTTTTATTTTATGTGCATGAGTGTATTCCCTGCATGAGTGTAAGTGCAACCATGTCATGAAATGCCCAAGGAAGTTAGAAGAGGGCATCCAGCTTCCCTGGAACTGGAATTACAGATAGTTCTTAGCCTCCTCGTGGGTGTTGAAATTCAAACCCAGTCCTCTGCAAAAGCAGCCAGTGCTCTTAACCGCTGAGTCATTTTCCCAGTTCCCCCAATTTTGTCATTAAAAAAGAAATTTCTAGTAAGCCAAGCTTTGTGGCACACACTTTTAATCCCAGCACTTGGGAAGGAGAGGGAGGCAGATCTCTGTGAGTTCAAGGCCAACCTGGTCTACAAGGCAAGTTTCAGGCCAGCTGAGGCTACAGGGAGACCCTGTCTCAAAAAGATCCCCCCAAATTTTTTTTCTAGAATTTTCCAGTATCTTAGCAACTTCTTACAGACTCCCATGTGATCATCTCTGCCTCCATCATTATTCAGAGAGGAGACAGACAGGAGAGAGTGGAAGCAGATTTGGTCTCAGCTACACAGAGGGTGTTGTTAAAGAACAAGTACTACTGCTCAGTGTGTTTCCAGAATTTGGAAACTTGGGAACTTGGCCACCATCCAAACCAACCTTACCCAGTCAGACGCGCTCTTAATTTGATGCTGCTCCCAGAGCTCCCTCTAGTGGCTCCCTCTAGATGACGCAGTCTGAAAAACACTTGATTTTTTTTTTTTTTCTGGTCTGTTTGTCTCCTTGTAGCCCCAGCTGGCCTGGAATTTGCTGTGTAGACGAGGTCCTCCTCAAACGCAGAGATCCACCAGCTTCTGCCTTCCGTTGTTTAATGAGTTATTATTTGTCTTTATAACTAGACCATTTGTATTTCTCTTGTTCTATGAGTTCTAGAAAATACCTATATTCCCACTTCTGCAAAATCTCACCAATGTTGAAAACAACACTCGCTTAGGGTGACAGTAAAAGTTATGTGGCAGTTTAACTCAGACATGGATACCTAGATATTGGTCAAACATGTTTGTATGTGTCAATGGAGGGCATTTCTACGTAAAATTGAAGTCTGATACAGACTGAGTGGAGATTGGCCTCATCCGGTAAGTTGAAGACCCAGATAGAGGGCATATTAGTCATTTTTCTGTTGCTGTGATAGAAACACTGACCCAAGTAACTTATAGAAAGAAGAGTTTATTTGAGCTTGGAATTACAGTCCGTCATGGCAGGGAGGCATGGTGGCTGGAGGTGGCTAGAGCAGGAGCAGCAGAAGCTAAGCTCTCACGTCATCATGCAGGCACAGGAAGCAAGAGAACAACTGGAGATCTGGCAAGGTTTAAGAACTCGCTAAGCCCACCCCCAGCGACATGCTTCCTCCAGGATAGCCACACTTTCTAAGATCTCCCAAAACAGCACCATCATGTGGGGACAAAATGTCCAAATACTTGGAGCCTATGGGGGACATTTTCATTCAAACCACCACAGAGAGAAACGGCTGACTGTCCTGAAAATCAGCAGGAAGTCCTGCCTGGAGCTGGGACACTGACTGACTGCCATCAGGCTGAAAGCTCATTTCAGGTCACAAGTGTGCCTGCTAGCTTTTGGATTGCAACAGACACCATCAGCTCTCCCAGGCCACAGACTTTGGGATTCCACTGGGAACATGCATACACATCTAGCTGTGGTTCAATTTTAAGTCTATTAATAAATATACTTGACTTCAATGAGCTTAATTAAGCAAAAACTAAAATAAGTAAATAAAGTGATAACTTAGAACAGGTGGATCCCACTAGCACACTGTAACAGTACAGGCTGTCCCTCCTAACAGAGTCAGCCTGCCTCCCCCTGTCAGGGAGCTTTCATTGTCATGGCCTGCTGATAGTGTGAACACTGAGATCTATGGCCCCTGCTTTAAAACCATATAAAATGATAGAAAATAGAAAAATGTATTCAATAAAAATAATAACAAGGCTGATGAGATGGTTCAGTAAGTTAAAGGCCCTTGATCCCAGAGCCTTACATGGTGAAGGGAGAGGATCAGCTCCTGCAAGTCGTCCTCTGACCTCTACACTCACATTGTGGCACACGTGTGTATATGCACATCCACACACACATAATTAAATTAAAAATTAGTTAAATAATTTTAATTTTTTTTGTCTTTTTAGACAGGGTCTCCCTATAGTCCCAGCTGGCCTAGGAACTCACTATGTAGACCAGGCTGGCTTCCCTTTTACAGAGCGTCACCTGCTTCTGCCCCCAAGTGCTGGGATTAAAGGCATGGGCCATCATGCCCAACTCTAAATTTTTCAAAGTAATAGTTAGCTTCAGTTGTCAACTTGACACACCTGGGAAGAGGGAATCTCAACTGAGGAAGTTCCTCCATTGGATTGGCCTGTGTGCATGTCTATGGGACACTTTCTTGATTGCAAATTGATGTAGGAGGGCCCAGCCCACTGCAAGTGGTGCCATCCCTAGGCTCAAGGACCTGGACTGTATTAAAGGATAGCTGAATGTGAGCCTGGGAACAAGCTAGTAAGCAGCCTTCCTCATGGTTTCTGCTTCAAACTCCTGCCTTGAATTCCTGTCTTGGCTTCCCCTCAATAATAGACTGTACGCTATAAGATGAAATAAACGCTTTCCTTCTCAAGTTGCCTTCGGGTCATGGTGTTTATCAAAGCAACAGAAAGCAAACTAGAACATCAAGATGCTGTGGATGTCGCATTTGCATCTCACGTGGACTGTCACATCTGATTTTCTCCTCACAGTAATTCAGCAAGACACAGCAAACATCCTGAGCTCTGTGTAAGGTTCATAAGCTCATTCCAGAGGGCAACTGGCTTTAACACTCTGTCTTTTCCATGACAATCCCAATGTCACTCTGTCATTCTTGGCTGCAACCCAGAAAGACATCATTCCCAGTTACCTCTCTAACCATGGACTGCTATTGATTTTCAGTACAAAAAGTGTGGCTCTCAGGGCTGGAGAGATGGCTCAGCGGTTAAGAGCACTGACTGCTCTTGCAAAGGACCCAGGTTCTATTCCCAGCACCCACATGGCGTCTATGAACCATTCTTAACTCCAGTTCCAGGGGAATTCAAAGCCCTCTTCTGATCACTGCGGCATTGCACAACACAGGTGTACTCATATACATGCAGGCAACACACTCGTGCACTTAAAATAAAAATAATAAATTTTTTTTCTAAAAAGTGTGGCTCTGGATCTACAAGATAGTTCAGCCAGTAAAGGTGCTTGCTGTCAAGTCTGACCACCTGAGTTCGATTCCCAGGACCCATATCACAACTCATAGAACAAGAGAAATACAAATGGTCTAGTTATAAAGACAAATAATAACTCATTAAACAACGGAAGGCAGAAGCTGGTGGATCTCTGCGTTTGAGGAGGACCTCGTCTACACAGCAAATTCCAGGCCAGCTGGGGCTACAAGGAGACAAACAGACCAGAAAAAAAAAAAAAATCAAGTGTTTTTCAGACTGCGTCATCTAGAGGGAGCCACTAGAGGGAGCTCTGGGAGCAGCATCAAATTAAGAGCGCGTCTGACTGGGTAAGGTTGGTTTGGATGGTGGCCAAGTTCCCAAGTTTCCAAATTCTGGAAACACACTGAGCAGTAGTACTTGTTCTTTAACAACACCCTCTGTGTAGCTGAGACCAAATCTGCTTCCACTCTCTCCTGTCTGTCTCCTCTCTGAATAATGATGGAGGCAGAGATGATCACATGGGAGTCTGTAAGAAGTTGCTAAGATACTGGAAAATTCTAGAAAAAAAATTTGGGGGGATCTTTTTGAGACAGGGTCTCCCTGTAGCCTCAGCTGGCCTGAAGCTTGCCTTGTAGACCAGGTTGGCCTTGAACTCACAGAGATCTGCCTCCCTCTCCTTCCCAAGTGCTGGGATTAAAAGTGTGTATCTGTCAGCAGCCCAAGGTCTTTGAGTTCGGCTTGTCTGTCATCTAGATGAAGGCTCAGCACTCCCACCTCTTTCCTTGGGAACCACCATTGAACTCCTCAACATCTGTGGCTTACTGGGCACCTACATTAGTATGCAGCTTGCAGCTTGCATTTACAAGGATGCACTGGGAAAGAGAAGATGGACTTTCTCAAGTTCCCTAAGAAATAGGTAAAGCTACCCACTTGTGCTCCATGGAGCTGTGTCCTAATTGTTGAACCACTCAACTGATCTAAGTCACCATGCTTCACCCTGTGTATTTCTCTTGATAAAAGTAAATGTACTTATTTGTAAATATGACATATGTAAGGCCATATATATCTACACTTAAAATTGTGAAATGAATAAATTAGAGTAAGAGTGTACAATATACTTTCAGACTGAAATATAAATTGCATGAAATTATGCCATTTAAGAAGTCATTAAAGATGAGGAGAAGGCTCAGTGGGTAAGAATGCTTGTTGTGCAAACATGAGGGCCTGAATTTGGGTCCCCTAGCACCTATGTAAAGAAAGAAGTCATTAAAAAGTAAAAGCCACTAATCTGATATTTATTAAAGAGGATTAGCTTTATATCAAATGTCATTAATTTTTCAAAAATCCAAATCCTTATCCTGGTAACGGAGTAAAGAATCAGAATACGGGAATTCTTTATTAACAGAATCCTTCCTGAGTTTCTTTTTCTTTTTTTATCATGTGTGTGTGTGTGTCTGTCTGTCTGTGTATATCTCTCTGTGTGGGGTTATGTGCAAATGAATGCAGTGCCTGTAGAGGCCAGAAGAGGGCATAGGATCCCCTGGACCTGCAGTTGCAGGTAGTTGTGAGTCACTATGTGGATGCCAGAAAACCGAACTTGGATCTTCTAGCAGAGCAGCAGGCACTCTGAACCACTGGCTAGCCCACCACCCCCATTCTCGGGTTTCTTGAAGGCTGAAAAGCCAAATATATAAAACTACAATGAAAAATGTTTCTCGACCTTATTTAGCCCCTTCCACCTAGTTACCACTAATACCCCACCCCTAAATAGATATATTTTCTAATTAATGTATCCTTTCAGAGTTCCTTTCAAACATTAAATAGTTGCATATATAAACTCTTAACATCTTTTTATACAAAAAATAGGATGTTTTACATATTTTATGCATGCTTTCAACCACTAAAAATATGCCTAAGATATATTTCCACAATGACACAGAGAAAGAACTCTCATTTTTTATAATTTCATAACATTCCACCACATGAATTATACCATAATTTCTTTAACTAGATTTCTAAATTGTTTTGTTGTCTTTTGGTGCTGGAGATGGAAGCATATAAGTACATGCTAAGTATGCACTCTACCATTGAGTTACACCTGCAGTCCTTAACTAGATTTCTATTGATGACCATTTGAGTTATTTCCAAGGTTTTACCATTTCAAACATCCTGTGATGAATATCTTGTACAATGAATGAATCCAAAGACATCTGGATTTGTCATTTTGTTTGAGCCAAAAGCTCTCAGTAATGACTGTCTCCAGTCACACTCTCATATAAGTAAAATGCAATTATTTTAATTCATTATAGAATGATTCTCTTTTCAATGGAACCATGTAGGAAGAACAACAAATGTAGAATTCACATCTTTCTGGGGTCCACTATTTTTCCTTTTTCTTTTTCTTTCTTCTCATACGTGTGTGTGTGTGTGTGTGTGTGTGTGTGTGTGTGTGGTGTGTTTGTGACATGTATACAAGTGTGTATGCAGCATATTGGCTTGAGTGTGTTCAGGATCGCATATCAGCTGGCTAGAAGAGTCCCGTCTTTCCCTTCTGAGGTCTGGGATCACAGGCTCTGCCCACGTGGGATTTACATGGGTTCTGGGGATCTGAGTTCCCATCCTCAGATTTGTATGGCAGGTGCTTTAAGCACTGAGTATCCCCCAGCGCCATGTGCTCAGTGTTCTTACAAAGAGATGCAGCACATCTCCCCATTTGTTGTCTCCTTCCATTTCCAACAGGAATATTTTGTATTCTTCTATCTCTTATGCAATTCTTGCTAAATTTATTTGTAGCTATTTTATGCTATTGTAAATGGTATTATAATGCCAGTTTTTATTTTATAACAAGTTATTTGTCAATGTGAAAGCTAATAGTTTCTGTAGGTTAATTTTGTATCCAGATCTCTTACTTTAAACTCTTTTTGTGGATGGTAGTTTTCTTTTCATGGTGATTTTCCTAAAATCATCTAGAAATAATGTTTTTGTCTCCTCTCAAAATTTTGTAACTAATTCATTTCTCCAATTTGCATTGCCTATTGTATTATTCATCTATTTGTGTGTGTGAAATAAGTTACAACAAAATCTAGCAGACTAAAACAACACAGATAGATGTTCACGATGGTGCAGACCTGTAATCCCAGCACTTGGGAGGCTGAAACAGATGGATTTCAAGTCTAATGCCTGGCTGGGCTTAAGTCTTAGAATTTAAGTCTTGGAATTTTCCTGAGATGCTAGCAAGAGTCCGTCTCGGAAGAATAAAACAAATGATCTGGGCCATGTCACACGCCTTTAGTCCCAGCACTCAAGAGGCAGAGGCAGATGGATCTCTGAAATCCAGGGCAGCCTGGTCCACAGAGTGAGTTCCAGACCAGTTGGGGCTAAAGGAATAGAGAGACCCTGTCTCAAAATAAAATAATTAATAATAATAATTAATAATTAATAATAAT
>NW_008352479.1:238494-257470 GCF_000622305.1 Nannospalax galili | reverse complement strand
CAGACACACACACACACACACACACACACACACACACACACACACACACACAGTCCACACTCAATATCTTAGTTTCTGTGGATCAGAAACCTGGACCTGGCTCAGTGTGTTCTCAGTCTCCCACCCTCTGCTTCACAGTGTCTCCTGAAGTTGAAATCACCATGTTATCCAAGACAGGTTGGGGTCTCATGTGAGGATCTAACTGAAGATTCACCTCCAAACTCTTCTGTGATTGTCGGCAAGATTCAAACCACTCAAGGGCTGTTGGACTGAGGGCCTCAATACCTCAGTGGCCCTTTGTTGGAAGCTACCCCCAATTCCTTGTTGTATGAGCCTCCCCAGTATGGAATATCCACCATCAAAGACAGAGAAACAGAGGCAGAGATGGAGAAAGATGAGAAGTTAAAATCTTCCCTCATTAGCCACAGTTGATCCCATCACCTTTGCTGAAATCGGTTGGACAGAAGCAAGTAAATCAGCCAGGGAAGGGATGGCATGAAGCATAAAAACTAGGAAGGACCAGTGAGGTGGCTCAGCAGATAAAGTGCTTGCCATGCAAGCTTGTGGACTTGAGTTCAATTGCAGGAAACCAAGGTAGAAGGAGAGAACCAACTCCCAAAAACTTGTCTGTCCTCCAAACTCCACATGAGCACCACGGCACACATGTGCACATGCACACACACATATACGCATCACATACAACAACAACAACAACAATAATAATAATAAAAAGAAACATTTTTTTAATCTAGAAAGGAGAGCTCACTGGGAGCCATCTTAGAAGCTGCCTGTATTAGTCACTTTTCTGTTGCTGTGATAGAAACACTGACCAAAACAACTTATAAAAGGAAGATTTTATTTGAGCTTACAGTTCCAGGGGAATTACAGTCTGTCACGGCAGGGAGGCATGGTGGCTGGAGGTGGCTGGAGCAGGAGCGGCAGAAGCTAAGCTCTCACATCATCACGCAGGCACAGGAAGCAAGAGAGCACCTGGAAATCCCGAAAGGCTTAAGAATTCTCTAAGCCCACTCCCAGTGGCATGCTTCCTCCAGGATAGCTACACCTTCTAAAACCTCCCAAAATCATGCCACCATTTGGGGACAAAATATCCAAATACTTGGAGCCTATGGGAGACATTTTCATTCAAACCATCACACTGCCTGTCACACTAACTATACTATTACTGTACACTAAGACATGACTCATCAAATGCCAATGTTACATTAAGGAATAAAGTATTTACTTAAATTAAAGGACAGTTTTGGGGAACTGACTATTGATCCTAAAAATCATTTTGGTTGACAGAGCACCCTATAATTTTTGGTTTATAATTTGAGTTCTCAAAAAATGAAGTGATAATGTTTTAAGAGCTTCAATTTCCACAATATCTTATCAGTGATTTGCTTCAAAAAAAATTGAAAGTTAAACTGATGCTTAATCTTTCCTTGTTCTGTGGTTAATATTTATCTACAGCTAACGCGGTAATTGAAAAAATTACTGTGTTCATCTCATTAAGATGTGCTGTTCTGATGAAAAAATTAGACTTTATATTTAATAGCAATGTTTATTTAATTTTGTATGTGTGTGTTTGTGCCATTCAACTTATTTTTTAAGACCTGGGGTTCACCAAGTAGGCCAGACTGGCTGGCCAGCAAGCTCCAAGGTCTCTGCCTCCCCCGCACGTTACCCTGCAAAGCTTTTTTACATGGGTTCTAGGACTTGGACTCGGGTCCTCATGCTTATATGGCAAGCACTTAATTGACTGAGCCATCTCCCCACTTCTGGTATTCTTTATCTGAGAAGTCTTGCTGACTTTTAAAAATTCTGTCTTTCCACAGTACTGGATCAGCTACATTTTACTTTTCTCAGCATTTGGTCAGTTGAGTTTTTCTGAACTGTGTTTTTCAACAGCTTTGTTCTTATTGCTTTTATATTTCTTTTGTTATTTTATTTATATACCGTCTTGCTTTGTACTCCATGATGACCTAATGCTCAGTATGTAGCCGAGGCTGGGTTCGATGCATGGTACTTCTCATACCCCATTCTCCTGAGTGCTCGGGTTGCAAGCATGCACCACCATGCTTGGCTCACACATTGCCTTCCCTCCCTCACTCTTGTGGGGTTTCCACTGTCTCCCCTCTGCCTTTCCAGATCTTTCAGTTCCTCATAAACACTAGGGACACCTGATAATCACTCAGAGCAAGTCTCTATCTACAGGAGAGCTGTCTCTGAGATCCACTGCCACAGAGCTACCTTTTTGCTCACATCCCCCAGCAGTCTCTAGGCTTCTTTTAATTGCTTTTGGTAGATCATAATATTTTTTGAAACAGATTCCTATCTGTCCTTTGTTTTGTTAAAATGGCATACAATCGATTCCCTCATGTATTCCTTTCTTATGGCATACAGGAAGAGAAAAGGAAGATTTTTTCTCATAAAAGCATTTTCATATTGCAATTCCAGATGTGTTCTTTCCCAGAAGCCCTTGGGTTGAAACTCAATTACATGACTCTCATAAAAGAGATAGTTTTATCTCAACAAGGTATCAATGTATGTCTGCCACCCTCACCAGTTCCCTTTATTTGGAAATGAATCAGCATTGTTCTCATGCAAACATGGTTCTGCTCAAAACTAGAATTCTGCATCCTCTCAGTTTCCATGGGCTTTGCTTTCTTAGCGATTATTCGATAACAGCAAAGCATTAGTTTGTTTTTCAAATAATAAGTATGCCTCCATTATAGTGATTGCTGCTAAGCAATTTCACCAGTTTTATTCATGAACTTCCTGGCAAAAATCTTTATTGAAGTCTCAAGACAGCATAGAATGCATTAATTGGTGCTGAATGATAATTAAAGGTAAATCAATAAGATATTGCACTTAATTTCTGATTATATGACATATTTATAAATTTCATGTGTTTCATCTGTTCCATCTCTGTGAAAAACAATCCACACTGGAGTTCCAGCAAGCCTGGATACCAATATCCCCCAGACATAGGCATCTACAATGTGCATAACCATGAGAAGGACATCATCTCATTCCCATCAAAGGAGCATGCATGCAAAAGTGAGCAATATCCAAGGTACACTCTATGGCCTATGAGAAGCTGGAAGATGATACCCAAATGTGCATCTTTTCTTAAAGGCAAAACAGCCTGCTTTTCTTGTTCTGCTTGTATGTAGAAGAACCAGCAGTCGTTTTGCACATCCTCACTTTCTACTACATTGCTTCTATTGTTACTTGTATCATTTTTCTTATTTCTTCCCTGCTGCCTTCCATAGAGGACTTCAGGACTTGAGGCAGGAGAGATGGGTAAGCAGTTAAGAGCAATTGCTGTTCTTGCAGAGGATCTGAGTTTGGTTCCCAGCACCCATATCAGGCAGCTCACAACCACCTATAACTCCAGCTCCAGGGGATCCAATGCCTTCTTCTAGCCTAGGTACCTACACATATGTGTGCATACCCCACAAACACAAATTAATTATTTAATTAATTAAAAATTAATTATTTTTAAAAATATTTCAAGAAAACTACAAATGCATAAAATTTGAATTCCGGAAAATATCAAAGAAAAAACAGAAGAGGAAACTTAAATGTTCATGTCAGCCCATTCCTTATTAGAGTGGAGGGGGCAGAAAGAGTGTCTTGCACTAATCTCTTTATCTATTACTTCCTCTCTTCCAGGACACACTTTGGCTGCCGTATTAAGCTTCCTGATGCGCTCTTTCTCTCCAAATTGAACTTTCATATTTCTTTCTGCCCCACTTTCTCTTTTTCATTGCACACCTGCACAAAATTTGTCAGTAATAACCAAGCTACAGATTCAACGTTAGGCTGTCTTGAAATTTCCTCCACCAGAGGGGACCAGACCTTTGCAGACTGCTTGAGAGTGCCTGGATCTGGCCTCCAAATGATGACATGTACCCCAGTCATCACCCATCAAAGAAGCTTCTTTGTCAACAGACAGAGATTATTACAAAGTTCTACAACTGATCATACACAGAGATTGTTTGTGAATTGCCCAAGCCTAAGTGGCACATCTATGATACAACCTCTTCACCTAAGGCTCATGGAACATAGGACAAGGGGTAAAGGGAACATTAATGCATCTCTCAGTTCTCATCAATGAAGCTCCCTCATGCAACAGAGGACCAGGAACACAAAAGGTCACAAATGGTCACAACATAGAAAATAATAGTGTGCAGAGTATGGGTCCTTGGATAGGACTCCTATATTGAACTCTACCTACCCATGGCTCAGAGACCACTGCTGAGATGGGGGGCAGAAAGGTTGTAGGAGCCAGGGAGGAGGTGCATGACCATATGGAAATAGAGTCCTACAGGCTCCTGGGACCTTGCTCATATGAACCTACAGCAATGATGTCAGCATGTGCAGGACCCTTGCAAACTCAAGCAGACAAAAACCCAGCACAGAGCTATGGAAATGGACAGCAGGCCCCAATCTTAGTCAAAGAGTTATTGGTAGCTGATTGCTGCTGGGTGAGAAAGAGCTGATCTTCTTAAAGGGAGGGACTCTACATTGGCTGACTAGACCCCAGTGGATGAACTAGCACTGAGGGACATCTGGGGACACTAACTTGACATGATAGGCCTTAACACAAATGACAGAACATAAGAATTCCAGTGTGAATTCCAGGGAGGGGGCTCTGGGTGGGTGCCAATGGGGAAGTTGATTAAGATGTTCTATGTGAAATACACAAAAATTCAATTAAAAAAAGACATTTCCTCCACCTAAGAAATTAGTGCATTACTTTTTAATTTAGCCTCAGGCAAGTTCTTAGGCCATGGATAGATGGAAACCAGACTCTTTGCCGAAATATCCTCATTGCTGTTCAAGTTTTTGTTTCCCCTCCCTCTGAAAGATCCTGAGCCAGACCTGGCTCTCACTACAATGGCCTGTTAAGCTCTGCTTACAGCATTCAACTGCCTTTCTAGTTCAAACTCCCAACGTCTTCCACATTCCTCCAAAAACCAACATGGTCAGATTCTTCGCAGCAACAGCCTACTCTCTCTGGTACCAACGTCTGTATTAGTTTCTGATGCTGTGATAAAATACATTTGGGTTAATGGTTCCAGAGGGATGAGTCCACCATGGCAGGGAAAGCATGGCAGGAGGCAGCCTAGAGCAAAACATTGGGAGTTCACATTTTCAAATATGCACAGGAAACAGAGAGTGAGCAAAACTGGAAGTAGGGCAAGGCTACGAACTCTTAAAGCTTGTTCCCAAGCTCCTCATGACCCTCCTCAAACAACACTGAGGGTAATATGCCAAGTGTTCAAATACTTGAGCCTTTGGGGAACATTTCTCATTCAAAAGAGGACAGAACCAACTGCTCAAAACATCCAGAGCTCCATACGTGTAGCAGCTGATGGCCAGAGAGTGCTGGGTTCTGGTCTCCCTCTGGCATAGGGGCTAAGAACACAGGGGACTGCCTGAGAACACCCAGATACTGCCTCCACACATGGTGAGTCATGCAATTTGGGAATCTTTTAGATGGACCCACAAGAGGGGAATGTTAGAGTAGCAAAAGGCCCCATAAAAAAATAAAAGAAGAAAGAGTATATGAAGTTATCAGAAAAAAAGAGATGGGGAAATATGGGAGGAGTTGGAGGGGAGGGAGTGGGCGTGGATTTGATCAAAACACCTTGTATGCATGTATGAAATTCTCAATAAAGTATGAAAAAAAAAAGAAAATAAGAGTCTGCAGAGTGTGGTCCTTGGACAGGACTCCTATATTAAACTCCACCCACCCAGGGCTCAGGGACCATTTTGGAAGAGGGGGCAGAAAGATTGTAAGAGCCAGGGAGGAGGTGCATGACCACATGGAAACAGAGTCCTACAGGCTCCTGGGACCTTGCTCATATGAACTTTCCTCTTTTTAACTGATTAGCTTGGACATTTTTTTGTAGGAATTTGTTAAGACATTTCTGTATGGATTACCAACACTATTCAAAAGAAGGTGTTTAGAACTATACACCACTGACTTTGGTTTCTTTTTCTTTAGGAAAGTGGTTGAAGCAGTCAAGGAATTAGCTAGAATCACTTTTAGTGACTTGTCTCTTTCTCTTTGGGATTCACACAGCAAATTATTCACAAAATAAGAAAAGACTTCCAACATTTTAATTAATTTTTGCTTAATATTCTCTGGATCATTAATGTCATGTCCATTCAGCTTGCATACTTTCCATTAAATATAACTTTGCGAATTAAAAAAAAAAAATCCAGGGCTATTGCTCAAAGCAGAGGAGTCCATACTGCCTTTGAGTCACTGGGTTAAAACCAAGAAGAGCTTGAGTCGGTGTCTGGGGTCACTCAAGCTGATAAAGTCAAGAACCCTGGAGACTGGAAGGTCAACATAGCCAAGAAAGGCCATGACTCTGGCTGCCAGATTCATGTCCCCACCTCACTTCATACTAATTATGAACTTTGGGCAACTTACTCATTTTCAGAGTTAACTTATTTCCTATAAAACTTAGATAAGGAAGTTAATGTGTTTTTGGTAGAGAGATAGTCAAGGTGGAAAGGTATTTGCTTTGCAAGCATTGAGGACCTAAGTTGGTCCCCAGGGCCCACGTCAAAAAAAAAAAAAAAAAAAAAAAAAAAAACCAACAAGGGGGGGGGGCACCTTATGTCTAAAAAAACAGAAGGTGGGCAGTGCCTGAGGAACAACACCCAAGGTTGTCCTCTGGCCTCCACGTATACGCACACAGGTATTCATGTGTTCGTGTACACACACACATGCACAGAATGCTATATGTTTCAAAATTGTGAAAAATAAATCTAAAGAAATTAGTTTAGCATCTGGCACATAGTAGTAAGTGATGGCCATTTTTTATTGGGATAAATGAGAACATAGGGAATTGCGATTCAGCCTGAACTAGGAGCCTGGCCAGAAAGGGCTGAGAATCAAGACTGTGCTCAACAAGTCAGTCCCATCTGAAACTATCACCAATGAGCTTTCGTCTTATCCCACTGGATCCAAAGGGTCCATGTATGGAGTACCTGGAGCATGACACTTTCCCATAATTATCTCCAGTGGCCACCACTGGCCACATGGCATGTAGGCACATTCTGGTCACTTACACTGAGGATAAGGCAGCAACTACAGAAATCGTTCATCCCTGAGGGAAGGCAGCTCCCATGCTGTGGGGAACAGATAGTGTAAAGCCACCGAGCCTTCCTAGGAAATGAGGACTGAGGAATAGAATCTGTATGGGTGTTAGAATCTCAGGTCCTTCAAATACCAGCTGTATGACTTCAGAGGAAGCTCTAAAATTTATTTTATCATCTGTGACATACTACCTTTAAGAACTACATTATGACTAAGTAAGATAACATGTCTTCTTGTTAAGTACCTAACAGGGCATTGCACAGTAAACCTTGGACAACAGTGGAAAGGGGTGTAGTATCAGTATGATCAGCACTGATGGGTCAAGTGGCTGAGCTGAGCATGAGAACCATTCTGTTTATTCCATTAAATACCACATGATGTCATGAGGGGAGACAGGAATTGGTTCTGGTGTGTAAAGTACATTTAAGAGCCTGTGAGCAAGTGTTCTCCATTCAGCTGGGTCACCTTTAGAGCATTCATGCCCTGGAGCCTCTCTTGAGTCCTTGTCTGACATTTCTTCAATATTCCTGTGTTCCCAAAGGAGCTGCTCCCAGCCTCAGTTTGGGAAGCCTTGTTTCTCTCCACCCGGGGTGTCTCCTATGAGATCCCATCCTAGATCACCTTAGCCCCCTGTTGTGGCTCTTAGGTCACAGATTGTGGTTTGAATGAGAAATGTCCCCTCAGCTCATGTATTTGAATACTCAGCCCCAGGTGGTAGCACTATTTATGGAGGGAGGTTTAGGAGGTGTGGCCTTGCTGGAGGAGAGCAGGTCACTGGGGGTAGGCTTTGAGAGCTCCTAGTCTTGCCCCACTTCCTGCCTTCCCCTCTCTTTGCTTCCTGCATGTGCTTGAAGATGTGATTGCTCAGCTTCCTGCTCTGGCTGCCTGGGACACCCTGCCTCCCCAACCATGATGGACTCTTATCCCTCTGGAACCATAAGCCAAATAAACTCTCCCTTCTACAACTTGCCCAGTCATGGTATTTTATCACAGCAACAGAAAAGTAACTGATACACAGACTGAACCCATGAGTGGTTGCACTTCCTGGATATAGGCATTTAGTAGGTCCCCTCCGTGTTGAAGCCATGGGCTGAGGTCTTAGGTACAACAAACATATATCACAAACTTTGCAAAGAATCCTAACTCAATGGATGTGGCCTCACCTCCCACTTGGTCATCCACGTGCCTCCTACAACTGCACCCATGCTGAGCTGCTCACGCCTCTAGAGGCAAAACAGTATACTATCTGAGCCCAGCTAAGGATATGTGGTCCCTGGGAAGGAGAAGGAAGGGGTAGATGGGACTTTGTGTAATTCACAGATAAGGAAATTAATCTGTTGGACAGAGAAGTTTCTGCTCACTTGATAATTAGGTCAAATTCCCTCATTAATTTCTTCCTGAACTTTTACTAATAAGGAGATTATAGGCTCATAACTAAATTGTATTCTTATATAATGTCCTTGTGAGGTTAGACCATTTGAAGTTTTCTCTTGTTTCACTTACTAGGTAGATAATCTTGAAACACAGCTCTGTGGTGTTTTACTATTCAGGAATGTTTTATTGCTCTGTGATGTTTTCATTACCCTGAGATGTTTTATTATTCTGTAATATCTTGAAGCTCTGTGATGATTTCCACTTAGAGTATCTAACTACTGACAAAGATATGAAACTAAGAAAATAGAAAATTCACCAAATGGTTTAATGAGACACCTGGTCCAATTAGTTCAAGAAAAGTATACATCAAATATGACAAATATCTAAACTTCTGTTTTTGCAAACTGCAATGACAATTTGACGGATTCTTAGCCCAATTAGCCTGGTCTGGCTATAAATCAAAAGGTGGCCAATGTCCTGACCCATGCCTGGGATATCTGATGACTGAGGGAACTCAAGAAAGATTTTTTTTTTTCCTAAGATAACATGGCCCATGGTGAAAAGGCCTATGCAATGCCCATCTGTGCTCCTGCTCAGGACCCAGAAAATCTTGAGGCCTTTGTTGCTGATTATGGGACCACATGCATGTGAAAAGAATAAATGAGTTTTACAACTCTCTCCTGGGTGATATGCTTGAATTCTTAGCTATTAGAAATTTTTTTTCATAACAACAGCTTCCTAAATGTTGGCTTGATTTGTTTGTTTGTTTTTCCCTGAAAGTCTCTCCACTTAAATCTGTCCTCACAGCCTCCGCTATTAAATCATTCTTAGTGTTATAAAGTGTCCTAAACACTAAGCAAGTATGGCTTCCAGAACAACTTCTTTGAGAGGCCCAGGACAAGCCATGTCCCGTTAAGATTGCCTTTCCCCTTGGAAGCCAGGCATGCTGAAGTATCTCAACTCTAAAATCTGTACTTGCTCTTCAGGTATCTGATGATAAAGACTCATTTTACAGTCTCACAGTCTTAGAGACGCAGGGGATTGCTATAGGGACATTTCTCATTCTAAAATCTCACCCGCATTTATGAGAAACTATGGAATGCATTCCGTACAAAGTGAAGGTCAGTGAGTAATAAATTCACTCTTTGCATCTATGGGTGGAGGGTCAATTGTTAGAATTGAGTTAGAGCAGTTATTGGGTGGGTGTGTCCCCCACGGAAACTAGAACTGAACCTCCTAGAGACAGATACTGGGAAAAAGGGGAGGGGTAGTCGTCATTTTGGAGCGGAGCTTGGGGACCGCAGGCAGGGACTCAAATATGGGGGAGACAAAGTCCACGAGAGATCATGTCATTGTAAGCGACCCTCTAAACTTTGTTGGCAAGCCCAAATAAATATTCTTATTCCCCAAACTGTAACTTAAGAACATTGTGATGGTTTACTGGACCACGGGGCCCTGGGATCCCAGCTAGCACACGAGGTCTCTCAGGGAAAAACTGGTGCAACAATAGCAAAGCGTCCTATAAGACATGGCCCAGATTCTTGGGATAAAGAATTCATTTCTTAGAGCGTACAGAGAAAGCAAGGCTGACCATGTAGAGTTCAGGAAGTTGTGAGAAGGTCCAGGAAGAAGCATCAAAGATTACATGATAAAACGCATCTATGCTAAGAATAAGTGACTTCTGAGTGTTCTTCCCCAAATGGGACAACTGTGTCAACCCTTGCAAGGCCCAGGGAACATTGTGGAAGAGGGAATGGAAAGCATAGAGCCAGAGGATGGGAGGGAGTGCCATGAGATGCTGTTTTCTGGACATGACTTGGCCATTGTACTCAGGAACCCTCAAGCAGGTATGGTGACCTGCACAGGATCAAGCCAGTCAATACTCCAGCATGGATAGGGGAGGGGCCCTATCGCCTACCCCTAGCTGAAGAGCTATTGACAATTGTTGGCTGCTGGGGAAGGGAGAATCATGTTTCTTCAGGGGAGTAGATGCTGGTAAGGTTGCCCATGCTCCAATGGATAGCCTCATACCCATTTGCATGTGGGTAGTACTAACTGTACTCAGTAGACTATAAAAAAAAAATAGAAAGAAAGAAAGAAAGAAAGAAAGAAAGAAAGAAAGAAAGAAAGAAGGAAAGAAAGGGGCCATGAAGGGAGAGGGGGTATATAAGGAGGATCTCATGGGGAATAGGAGGAGAGAGTTGGGTGTATATGATCAAGATACATTGAATACATGTATGAAATTGTCAAAAATAAATTTGAAAATATTCTTCAAGGAAACCTATTCCCTCTGAGTAAGAAAGCAAAGTGAGGGAAGAAGTGGTGTGAGGAGATCGTATTTGGAATGTTATTTGACTCTAGACTCACTGGCCTGCGACTAAATAAATTAGGCAACATTTGTAAGATTTTGTCAAGTTCCCAGACTGTAATGACAGGGATTCAAACAACTCAAAATATCTTACAAGTCCTTTCCAGGGTGTCTTCAATGAGGCTGAGGCATGAGCCCTCCCCAGTCATTACCTTTCCTTCTTAAGGTACTAGTCACCAACCAGAAAGGTAAGAAGTGCCCCCAGAGCCCCTGTTTCTCCTCTGAAGTAAAGAGACATAGCTAGAACCTTTGGGGTGTTTGCAAATTCACCTCTGTGGTAGGTTTTACAGTGTCCTGAGCAGGACTTCCCAAGCCCCATAAGTTACATTTCATGATTTAAGAGGGAAGACGCTCCTGTGCTGACAGCCATCTTCCTCCACCTCCAGGTGGCTCACCTTTGCTCACAGATGTTAGGAACAAGTACAGTTTGTTCAGAACCCTGGGTTGTCATGAGCACTACAGATCCAGAACCCAAGGAGGAGACCTCACCATGGCACCCAGAGAGGAAGAGGGGATGGAATTCTGGGAGGAATGAAGATATTCCAAAGGGACATGTGTGCATTCCCTGTGGCTGTCAGCGTATTGAAACAATGGACTCCAAGAAACTGAGATTTTCCCAGGAATCTTGTGGTGTGAGGAGGAAAAGACAGGGACCCTCCTGCCAGCCACAGGGAGAGCTTGTTTCCCAGGAAGAGACTACACACAGTTCTGAAAGCTTATCGGGCTGCCTTGCAGGACAGCGTGGAGCTGACTGATACAGTGATGCTGGCTGTGGTTATCCCAACCAGGCTTTTGTAGCTGTGGTTTATTTAGACATAAACCTCTGTAAGGACTCTGCAGACAGATTGGGGAGGCCATGGGACTTCTTTGTTCCTCTTCCCTATCTTTTTCTGCTTTCCACTATGAATTATCTTTAATTGAGCTATTGAGGATGGGTGGCCAAGCCTGGCTTGTTAGACAGGCTTGTCAGGGCCTAAGGTCTAAGCCTAACTCCGGTAATAGGGACAGAAGGGGAGACAAAGCAGGAAACCCATGGGTCCCCACAGATGAACTCTGACCATCTATGGTGCCCCGTCTGTCAGGATTTATGTCTTTAACACAGAATCCACCTTCCTTGGCCCCTCCCTTGATTCCCCTCAGCCCACAGTACCCTCGATGGGCCACTGTCTGGATGGCCCCAGTACCGCTGTTCGCTTACTCTAAACCTCCCCTGCTACTTCCTTGAGGGAAGGTGGCATCGCCTCTACCTGTAGAATTTTTACTTCCTTTGTTGACGGTGACTCTCTGATCACTAGGTCTTTCCCCACTTTATATATGCCATGGTATGT
Source organism: Nannospalax galili (assembly GCF_000622305.1). Taxonomy (NCBI): domain Eukaryota; kingdom Metazoa; phylum Chordata; class Mammalia; order Rodentia; family Spalacidae; genus Nannospalax; species Nannospalax galili. The sequence goes on along the minus strand of NW_008352479.1, from coordinate 245,271 downwards.
ATCCAAGAGAGGGATTTTATACACATCCAGGTGCTGCTATCCCCCTGATTTTTGTGCTTTTCACTGTTTTTATTGCAAGCATGTTTTTTCTTTGGTGTTTATGTCAAACTTACCCCTCATCGTTTTACTTTCCTTCACTTAATTCTCATACTTTCTGAATTTAAAAAATCTCCTTGGGAGAATAGTCTTAGTTAAAATTTGCATTTTATGACCTATTGTCCCCTTTATCTTCATTTTACTTTTACTTAAGATTTATTTTATTTTTATTTATGTGTGTCTGTAGGTGAAGTGCCTGTGGAGGCCAAAAGGGGGCACTGAGCCCCCTGGAGCTGGAGTTACAGGTGATTATGAGCTGCCTGGTATGGGTTTTGGGAATTGAACCCAGGTTCTCTGCAAGAGCAAAGGTACTCTTAACCACTGAGCCATTTCACCAGCCTTTATTTTACTTTTTCAACTAGCTTTTGTACTTTTGCATAACCAAGAGATTTCTTGTTTGATTGATACTCACTTAACATTTACTGTTCATCACTGCTCACTAAACATTTTCTAACACTGCAGGATTTTACTCTCCTGACATAAAGGCAAAGTGTGCCCTGCTGTGGTGGAGAAGCTGGTTCTGATCTCTCATTTGAGGCATATAGACACACAGTCATATAAAACAGTGTTGAATAAGGACACAGGAGGCCTGTACAAGGTCAGTCACTGTTGGATAGATGGTCATAAGCAATATGGCATAATTTTCAACATATGCTGGTGTTGATAAAACTCAGGATGGCTCCTGGTGGGGCAGCATACACTGAAAGTGTTACAGGAACACTCAGAAAGAAATACCCGTGACCATGGAGGGGAGAGACCAGCTCTTACAGATCATCCCCAGTAGAACCCAAAAGGCCATTTCTCCCCAATCTGCTTATGTTGTTTTCGAGCAGATAAACCACATCTCACAGTGGTCTTTGGGATTATGCTAAGGTCCTGTGATGCCCCCTCCTGACGATGCTATGCTAAGGTTTATCGTTTTATCGGAATAATATTATTCTGCATTTGCAAACAGTTGGTTGTGAAAAATCCTTAAACTCAGACTTTACCTAATCAGAGTTCATGAATACGCATGCTTTTCTGTAAATAAGGTTAGAAATTCATGTGTTTTCTGAGCAATTATCTTTCCTCATCTTTTTCATATCATGGACTTCATGGACTTCTGATGCTCTGATGCTCTAACCAACCTTTCTTTCTTCCAGCATCTAGAATTATGCATTGACTCTGAGTCTTTTCCCTGCTCTGAGATATGGAATCAGTTTTCCCCTAAAGAGCTCTGATCCCTTTTTATCAAAGAATCACTTTAAAAGCCACAGGTATTTGCCAAGCATACTAGTGCATGCTTTTAATCCCGGCAGCACTGAGGAGGCAGAGGCAAGTGGGTCTTTGTGAGTTCTAGGCCAGCCAGGGTTACCTAGTGAGACCCTGTCTCAAATAAATAAATAAAATAAAATACTTTTTAAAACAACAAGCATTGAATCCACAAATGCATTTGGTCCATATTCCAACTAGAATCGGGCAAAAATAACAAAAACATACAATAGTACAAATCACTGCAGGCAGAGTAGATAAAACAGCCTCTAAAAACATACTCATAGAGCAGGGTTAGAGGTATGTGCCTGTAACCCCAGCACTCAGGAGGCTGGAAGATCATGAGTTCAAGGCCAGCCTGGACTATGCAGCAAGATCCTGACTCAAAAGGAAAACAAGGTTCATTGATTCTTCTGGAAATCTCCACTTCACCTCTATTCTAATGAGTTCTTTTGCCTTACTCTAAAAAGGAAGTTTATTAATCCATATATTTTCATTTTTGAGTGACTAATTTTTCTTCATTTTATGAATGTTAACAGCCACAAAAAGCTAGTCTCCTACCAAACCACAGGTCTAAACTTCAGTATTCCCCACCGCCCCCAGCTCAGCAGACTCCACATCTCTTCTTCTTTCTTGACACTCACTCAGCTCAGCTATCCTGAAACTGGCTTCACAGTACCCAAGCTCCACCAAATCTTAGATCACTGTTGCCCTAGAAACAATATCTGAAAGGAAAGAAATCCCAGACTTCATTTATGGCAACCACCCAAAAGCTAGGAGCTCAGTGGTGGCCAGATGACTTAACAGACAAAGGCACTGAGTTCGATCCCCTGGACCCACATGGGAGAAGTAGAGAACCGACTCCTGCAAGCTGTCCTCTGATCTCCACATATGCGCCCCCACACATACACACATATACACAAAATAAATATGTTCTTTACATTTTTTAAAGCTAACAGCTCAGAACATTGAGCATGATACACAAACAGCTTGTTCAACTAAATACTAATGATTGTAAATTGGGAAACAAAAGAGGGTAACAGAAGTCATGTGACATGAAAGCCGAGGGAGGGACTATTGGAGAGGAAGGAGACCAGCAAGAGGGGAAGGGGACAGGAGAGGAGGGCGGGGGCGGGGTGAGTAAGAACAAAGTATCATGATGTGTCTCACATTTCCTACACATTAAATGAAAATACACTGTTTACTTAAAAAATTAATAGAAAGACAAAAATGAGGAGTAAAAAATAATAGTAATAAAATTTAGAATAGAAACAAATACCATTTCTCAAAGTTCCTTTTGAAATCTTGTGTGTTAAGACACGAGTGGTGGTGTACAACCTTTAATTCCAGCACTCAGAGGCAGAAGCAGGTGGATCTTTATGAGTTCAAGGCCAGCCTGGTCAATATAGTGAGTTCCATGCTAGCCAGGACCCTGTTTCATACATATATATAATTTTTTAAGCCCTGTGTTTTCTCCATTAAAGCTCTACAATTCAAATTTATCTCATATTCCCTATGCAGTTTTCCTTAGTAGTAACTTTGACTTTGCATATTTAAACTCTGCATTCGCACAGACCTGAGGCTAGGTGGATGGCTCTCTTTCACCAGCTTATGTCAGCTCCTGAGAGCCCATTCTGCACATCTCTTCCCGTTCTACATCCAGGGGCTAGACTCACAAGGTGAAAAATCAGCACCATGTGAATATTTACACCATTGAAACGAGCAGGCACTACAAACCAGAACTTCCTACCTGAAGATCCCACCAACTCCATTTGTTTTGACATTCAAAGTGTCAAAACATAAGATAATTAACATCCAGAATAATCATATACCAGACATTGTGGCTGTAAATTCCTACTCAAGAAATTTATAAATAGCTTTTAGCCAGGCATGGCAGCACACACCTTTAATCCCAGCATTCTGGAGGCAGAGGCAGGTGGATCTCTGTGAAACTGAGTCCAGCCTGGTCTATATAACAAGTTCCAGACCAGCTGGGGCTACAGGGAGATCCTGTCTCAAAAAAAAAAAAAATGGCTTTAGGCGTTTCACATAATCTTTCCACTATTTACTAGGGAATGCTTCTCAGAACCAACATCTAAAAGAAAAACTACATAAAAGAATGACACAGTATTTCAGTTATGATATCCAAGTCATGTTCTGCTCAGTGACCCACCAGCTTCAAGTAATCTCCAGATGTTTGATCCATCCCCAAGTTTTATTTCCACAATGGATAAACAGAATTCAGTCATTTCTGGTTATTCACATTAATGGGCTAATAGTTAGTGCTTTGCATGGGCTAATTGTGCTCTGCTCCACCTCCCCCACCCAGCCCCAGTCACTCTGTAGAAATTGTGTCTTTGGGATGGCATGAAGGGTGGACACCAGCAAGCTCTGGGGAAGGGGTCTGGCTTTGCCAAAATAGAAGCAAGATGAAGAAACATGAAGCTTCCTTATTGGGTCAGTGTGATGCTGGACCAGGACCGTGTCTCACTTACCAGTGGGCCATTGTGCGCTCCCATCCCATCCCCACTCTGCCCACTCCCAATATTCTCAGCAACGTGATGGCCTCAGTTAGTTTGCCACCTGAAACTGCTCATAGGAGAGGCTGTCAATTTGATGTTCATTAGCACCTGGGTTCAGGCAAGGGGAACATTTCTACGAGTTTTGTGCAGTTAAATTCCCCTACCTTTGCATTGACACTTCGGCAGAGCCACGGTGTCCTCAAGTGAGGAGGCGAGGGCCCTCTAGCTGCTTTGGGACAGTACTTGCCAAGGTCTTTCTTTCTGGGGGCATGGCAAATGAACTATCTTCCCTCCTCCTTGCTGTCTTTCCTCTCACTCCAGTCCCACACCTTGAACAAGTTTCCTCTGACACGGCCCCCATCGTGCAGATGAATACTGTGCTTGGCCACCTCTGGCTGTGAGGACTCAATGGCGGCCATTTGAAGCTTCAGGCGTCTGCCTGTGCTTGGCCACCCCAGCACATGGCACAACGCTGTTCATGATGTTCTTCTCTCCCCTGCAATTTCCCTCCACCCTAAATACTGTCCATTTGACATCCCTCCACATTCTCCAACGTTCTATTGTCTTCTACCTACCTGTTACTTAAAGGAAAGCTTGGGGGAGGGCTGTATTCCAGTTCTTTCCCTTTTCTCCCCCATGTCTGCCCTCCACAGACACAAGCTCAGATCCAAAACTGACTCAAAGCAAGTATTTTTGGTTTTTAAAATTTATGTATCTTGGAAGCACTCCAGGTTTTTCACAATCTCCCACTATCCCTTCAAATAAATATACATCCAACTAGTATTGTTAACCATTTCTATATAGCTTTTAGTCTGGGTTATTTCTTCAAACCAAGAACTATTTTTAATATTTTTATTTCTAGGAGGATACTTTTAAAATATCCTTTTATTTTCTTGTCATTTTAAAATTCTGTTTCATTATAGAGAAAGTATAAGACTATGGCTCCTGTTTATTGAGCAGTATTTGATATAATGTTGTGGATTGCTAACATCTATTCTATATAGCTTTTAGTCTGGGTTATTTCTTCAAACCAAGAACTATTTTTAATATTTTTATTTCTAGGAGGATACTTTTAAAATATCCTTTTATTTTCTTGTCATTTTAAAATTCTGTTTCATTATAGAGAAAGTATAAGACTATGGCTCCTGTTTATTGAGCAGTATTTGATATAATGTTGTGGATTGCTAACATCTATGCATAGGACATCTTATTGGATTTACTGTCTTCTGTTTGCTTTTTATATTTCTCATTTTGCTTCTCAGATTTATCTACTTGATATGGTTCTATCTGATAGATTGGTCTTTACTGTTTAGGACTTTGTGAATATACAAAAATTGATTCATTCCTTTTCCTATGGGTAGACATTTTGGTTAAGTTCTCTCTGTATTTCTTAACTATAAACCATGATCCTTTGGAACAAATTCATGTATTGTCTCCTTTCTCTAAAAGTGTAAGTTTTCTCCAGGACAGATTCCTAAAATCATACTTGCTTGATTAGAGGTTACACGACATTCTGCCTTGCTAGTATCCCCAGATTACAGCTCAGTGATGTTATAATGATTTACAGGCTCTCATCAGTAGCTTCTGAGGATTTTCCTCACATCATTGCCAATGCTTGATCATTCCTTTTTTATTTTTGCCATGTGGACGTTTGTGCAACATTAACTTATGTTGCACATCCCTGAAGAAAGACATGAATCCTCAAACTGAAGAACCTTGAGTCCTGAGCAGGATAAACAGACATGAATCCATACTTAGTGACATTGTAGTGAAAGTTCAGAACATCAAAGACAACAAGGAAGCATCTTTAAAATCAACCAGCTGAAAAACACAATTTACTTACATGGAAGGGTAAGTAGCTGGACAGCAGATTTCTCATTGGCAATTAGAGGAAGAGAGTGGAATGGTATCTTCAAAGTGCTGAGGAGAGAAAAAAACACTGTCAAACCAGAATTCTGAAAGAGCTGTTGAGGCATTCTCCCAGTGGCTGCATCTCTCCATCCCCCTGGCCTCTTGCCTTCTTCAAAAGTAGATATCTCACTTTCATGAAAGAGGTGGATACTTGTGTGAAGATAGGCAAATCCCACAATTCCACGCCCCCTGGTCATAAGATTGATCCCAAGGGTAGAGATATAAACAAGAAAAAGCAAGACCAATGGGTGCCCTCATCCCTGAAACCAGCTCAACCCTGCCCTCTCTAGGCTTTGAGGATATCTTCTCTGTTTCTGACTCTCGTATCTGAGAGTCCTGAGAGGAAGACTTTTCTGAGATACAAACAAAGAAGAGGTGCCAAATGAGGCTCAGAGAAATAAGAGCAAAAACAGAAGGGCAATTTAAGAGGGATCTGTCCAGGGCTGGTGAGATGGCCCAGTGGGTAAAGGTACTTACCACCAAGCCTGTCAGCCTGAGTTCAATTCCCGGGTCCAACATGATGGAAGGAGAGAACTGACTGCCACAAGCTGTCCTCTGACTGCCACATGCATGTCATCACACACACACACACACACACACACTCATGAGTTAGATGTCCTTTTCTAACTGAGTTGCATGTGTGGTAGAGGGCGGGTAGAGTATGTAGCCCAACTACAGTGAAAAGGAAGAATGTACCACAACAGACCAACAGACCCAAGCATTGCTCCTCAGGGGATAAGCTTTGATAGACCCACCTACCAACATCTCCCCAGCTCAGGAAATAGAGCAATTCAACTTCTCTTTGGACATTCCTACCCCAAGCACAGCAATCATGGATCTAAGTGTCCTTGTATTGCATATGCAAACACTCTTCATTCGAATGCAAGACAATATAATTTCACAACTTGAAGGTTTCTTAAAAATCCTGTAAACTAAGCCTTCACTGAACAGATGAACAAATAAAAGACCATACAGAGAGTTGTTGGGTATGACATCG